>NC_089795.1:69635162-69672662 GCF_040412425.1 Macrobrachium rosenbergii
TCATTTTTCGACCAATGAAAAAAATTCAGGAACATTTCACTTATAGCATTATGCCTCTGTCGACCTGAATAATGAGCCAGTATCTGAGAGTAAGTCAACTGTGGGGGTTACATGCAGGACGGAGGTGATCATGGGGCCAGGCATCCCATCCCAAAGGTTAAAATCTTCGGGCGCTTCCCCTTGTAAAAGGAAATGGCATACAGAAGGATATATATTACGTATTTCCCCTTAAAGAGGAGGTAGTCACGCTTCCTGTTTCTCAGCTCATTTTGGGTGGGGGTTGCTAACCTCAGGCTCCTGTCTCTCAACGAGCGAAAAGATTATATGACGAGCGACATACAGCTTGACCGGGCTAATTACTGTACTCTCATCTTATCATTAAAAAAAAGTGGTGCCAATCTACATTCATTAAAGGTTTCTAAGGAATAGCGTTAGCATTTTTAACATTTATAATAAACGCAATGATCATATAACGCAACATTCATTTAAACTAATCGTTAAAACCTAAAGAAATATCAATTCGGCAAATAATCCAACAAAATGTCTTGCAAGAATTTGATATAAAAAATTTTGCATTTACACAGAATGTCTAGCTTTAGACATATTATGTGCGAGTGAAAATGACCTTTTCTGAAGAATGATTTGGCTCTGTCATGAGGAAAGTCGTCACAGGAGGACTTTCAGTAGATTCAAACTGGTTCGAAATAAAAATCAAGTACAAATTCCACCCAAGAATTTTCCAAATATGAGATAAAAAAAATGATAAAGCGTGACAAAAGCCGGGTTAGAATCCTTAATGAATGTTACACGTCACTCACTATTTCTACTGAGCAGCTCATGTTTACTCAGTAAAAGCGAAATTATGATAAATATTCTGATAATATATATGTATATGTGTGTATGTATATATATATATATATATATATATATATATATATATATATATATATATATATATATATATATATATATATATATATATTATATATATATTATATATATATATATATATATATATATATATATATATATATATATATATATATATATATATATATATATAATATATATATATACTGTATATACAACTTACAAGTCCATGGGCAAACTGGTCCTTTCAAGATGTTGAATGTAAAATAATGCTCCTGGAAAAACCTTTTATACTCTCCGGAAGGTCATCTTAACAACTATATATCTTCATAATGACTAGTATTGGTACAACTAGATTACGAAACAGGCCGTAACTCAAACTTTCAAAAGCACTGTGACCTAAATTTGCAGAAGCTCTTTTGCAATCACTCCAAATTAGTTTGTGAAAAATTTTTATTACTATTTGGCATATAAAAAATCACAAAAGGTACTTTTGGAATATGTCTTCGGTAACCTACGCCTATATTTATTTCTAGTTCTAGTTCTAAGCCATGCAACTGAAGCTGTCAAACCAATGAAGAAGAAAAAAAAGAATATCGTAGTTAGGCTAAGAAATCATTTTATATAACATATTGAAGAGATGTGATCATAAAATGCATTAGCATGCATTCATGTGTAAAAAAAAAAAAGATTTATAAAAGCAAGTAAACAATTATCAAAATAAACAATGTTCCATCTCCACAGACATATTCTTATATTTCTAGGATGTTGCGCTTAAAGAATTATTTTAACTGAAGACAGTTTTAGGATGTGGATATTATGCTATTTTATTTAAAGCAAACAATTATCTACACACTCAATTTTATTCAAGGAGGGGAAGATGATGCACACTGACGTACAGGAGCTTTGAAACAGCACAAAACTAACTCTGTTAGAACTGTTAATACTGATAACTATTTTAACTTTCTCAAATAGAGCCAGTAACCTCAGGATAACGATCTCACGAAGAATGTATTCCGTGCTTTCTGTCTACAGTGCATAATCTAAATTTTACTTTTGTTACATTGTAAAAAGTTATAATGAGTAAATTTTATTTGGTGCGAAGACAAGCAGACAGACAGATAGATGGGTAGATAAAAAAGAGAGAAAAAATTGCCTAAAGGTTCAATGCTCCTCTTAAAGGTAAAGGCAGAGGGAACCAGGTTTCACCTTTGCCTAAAACAGACCAGAGGCGCTCATTTATTTTTCTTTAATTCTCCATTGACGTGTACCATCTTCTATGCAAGGTTTCGGCTTATAAATCTCGCTCGTCATGACAACTATTCGAATAATAAAAAAGCACAAATGACTTCTGAGAATAAGTCTCCGTCGCTGAAGAGACGTTAATTATTTGACTCTAAACCCTTTTCCAGAATAGAAACTGCAGCAGCTGACCACTTGCAGGAACCGAAGATTTTCCTTATTTGGGCAATCAAGACCGATCTAAGCATATCTCACTATCTCACATCCTGCTGACGCTGAAGAAGAAAAAGAAGGAAAAGATGCGAGAGAGAGCTGAAAAACTGAGAGAGAGAGAGAGAGAGAGAGAGAGAGAGAGAGAGAGAGAGAGAGAGAGAGAGAGAGAGAGAGAGAGAGATCGTAACTGACCCTGACGGCTTTTTTTAAAGGTGTAAATAATAACCTCATGGCATACAACCTCGCGATCTATCACAACGAGCTAAATAGATAATTCCCTCCACAGAAGATACGAAGACTGTCAACCGGTGGCGCTCTCAACCCACTGGAGATTACCAAGCAATAAAAGAGTCAATCCTAAGAGGTAATGAAGCGCTGCTCGATATCATGACTAGCGAAGCCTAAATAAGCAAACACTTGCCTTCATACGAAGCGACTGCACACGATAAAGGTATCATGCACGAGGGGATCGCTGAAATCGGATGGAAGGTTCAATAATAATCCCTTCTGTTGCCTTTAACAGAATGGATACAATTCTATTAATCCATAAATCTTTGATCTTAAGCAATAAAGAATTGTTTAGACAGTGAGAAGGAAATGAACGATAGCAATCATACAAAATGTAAAATGATAAGTATATAAAATGATGAAATTAAACACTTAATATTAAACACTAATACTTAAACTCTATCATCACTATTAGCATTAAACAGCTACATAACCGGATGGACGGGAAAAAATACGCACGCACACGCACACACACACACACATATATATACACATATATATATATATATATATATATATATATATATATATATATATATATATATATATATATATATATATATACTGTATATATACAGATATATATATATATATATATATATATATATATATATACATATATACTATATATATATATATACATATATACTGTGTGTATATATATAGATATATATATATATATATATATATATATATATATATATATATATACACACTCAATTTGAATTTTTTTCCGAATGCTCCTACAAGCAAAAACGCTTGCTGCCACATGGCCACTTTAATCTAACAACGACAACAGAGTAATTCAAATGATCAGCATGGAGTTTTCATAAACGTGTAAAATCTATGTCAACTAAAAAATAAAGAGCGTGCTGGACTATATAGCACTAAAAACGAGGAATTGATAATACTGTAAAAACTGTTTCGCAAACTACCATAAATGAAAATTCCAATTCCAGCACCATATTTGAATAATTGCAAGATACAGGATTAATTTGACGTTTATTATAAAACCAAGCCAGTCGCTATAGAGAACTTTCACTATAAAAAGCCCACAAAAAAAAAAAACACTCACGTGAGATGTATCTTAATACAGTTTTGCACACACTTTCATAATTATTCTTTAAGGCATATCTACTTTCATTGTGCACTCTTCTTTTTAAGAGGATTTCGGGCTTGAGTACAATTTTTTTTTTTTTGTCCTAACGGTGTAAGGCCATTGTGTCACTTTTTGACTGATTTTGTCTCTCCCATTGTTTGACAGATTGTGACTAATTTCTGCAATTTTTTATGATGAATTTTATATTAATTTCTGTCTCTATGTCTGATTAGAAGCTCTTTTTCATGGTTCTAGCTATCCTTTCTTTGTCGCACTGATTTTGGCCCTCATCTCTATCTGTTTATGACTGATCTTGAATCTCACGTCTTTCGTTTTATGACTGATTTTCCCATTCAGTTCTGTTTCTTATAAATGACTCTGATCCTCAATTCTAGCCTATTATGACTAATTCTTACCCTTATTTCTTTCCTTTAATGACTGATTTCCATTATCATTTCTGATTTTAATGATTGATTTTGAAACGTCTGTCCTTTTAGGACTAATTTTTACTTTTATTTAAAGTGATTAATTTTTTACTTTCCGAATGACTTTGACCGTGATTCCTACCCCGCTTTCAGTGACTTTGAGTCTCACTTCTGTTTCCTTTTGTTTACTTTAACCATTATTCCTGCTTCCTTCTGATCTACTTTTGACCCCCATTCTCATTCAAAATGATCGTTTTTTCATAAATCTCCTAAAAAATCAACCCTTCCCCATGAAAGGGCGATCAGAACTGTAAACAAAAAAACAATATATAAATACTTGACGTATCATATCCTAAACTAGAATAAACAGAGTATCCTAATATGACATAGGTAAGCCTGAACTGAAAAGGACCAAAGCCTTATTAATAGTAGTAGGATGTCGAGGTGGGTGAGGAGGGCTGCTAAAAGACAAAATACATGACCCTCACCAGGAGAGGCTCAGTAGGAGTTACTTCTTTGGAGTGTGGTTAACAGGGTACCTTGCACACCACGCTGTAAATGGTACTAAAGGTTTTTTTGCAGCGTCCCTTCACACCATAGTGGTATTAAATTTGTTTATTTTTCTTTATATCCCTTCCCTTCGATCTTTTCTCACCTGGCTTTCCAAATTTGTTAAATTCACCTTGATACAATTAATTATTTAAGACCATACCATTCAGGAGACCCCTCAAGCATGAGTCAGTTGTCTTTCCAGTTATGTAACACTAAAATCCACATCTTGATAATTCCATTTTTGAAAACCCCTGTAGTACATATCTCTAAGATGTGCTAAACCAACCAGTATAAACTAAACTATCTTAACCTACGCCACTGGCTGGATGTTTTTAGTTCAGCTAGCTAAAGAGAGCGCTGCCACTCCTGGAAAATCTTCCTCATCAAAACAGTATCTCGAAGGAACGGCCTCGGAAATGTCATAATGACTGTTTCTTTCAGATATTAATAATAATACGAATATATAAACATAGTAAATACGCTTGAGTAACGTAGACTTCTTGAACCATAGCCAAAGTATGTACATCTGTCAAAAATTGAAATATAAGATAGCATCAATCTATGAACATATGCAAGTGCTGATATGCAACATAAATATTTAACAAAGGACAATCGTACTTAAAAGGTCCAGATATTGACCACATACAAAATGCGGTAATATTCCTTTAATATCAATTGCTTACTCGGAAAAATATATTTTCATATATATTGCCGAAGGATTTTTAGTTGATAATAAGTTTCGTTGTCCCTTGTTGGCCGTGTGGGTAAAAGGCGTCACTGTAGTCCTGAGTTCTTGTCTTTCGTTGGTTCGAGCCCCGGGACGACGAACTTATTATCAACTAAAATTCCTTCGGTAACATATATGAAATATATTATTTCCGGAGGCAGAGTTGAATTGGATATTAAAGTACGTTTGTAGCTTAAAGCTTGTATATGAATCATTGATGTGATAAAAAGTCATATATATATATATATATATATATATATATATATATATATATATATATATATATATATATATATATATATATATATATATAAAACTTATTAATCTGTAAAATATGACAGTAAAAAAAATATAAGGCTTTGTAATATTTTCAAAGTGCCTGTGATTTAAAACCAATTATATATATATATATATATATATATATATATATATATATATATATATATATATATATAATATATAATAAGCAAAAACGACTGGAGATAAATAATCGTAATTTACAGTTGTTTTGAAACCTCAATCTGCTCTATGTGCATCTTAAAAATTCTGTAATAACTTTAGCTAGAGCATCTGTTCCATACAGTCTGATAACCTTTCACGCATTAATGCCAGGCGTTGTAAAAGATAATGATCATAAAAGTTACTCTGCTTTTTAGGAAAAATTTATATATATATATATATATATATATATATATATATATATATATATAGTATGTATACATGTATATATAATTATATGTATATATATATATATATATATATATATATATTATATGCGTGTACACATGTATGTGTGTGTTCTGGAGGACAAAGTACAAGGAATTATCAAAATTACAAACATATGCCTACCGACATTATCTGAAAGGTCGAGGACTTTCAAGTTAACAATTCCAACTTACGATATAAAGAACTATAAATATAATAATAAGAGAAGCCAGGAGGGTAGCCAATAAAGATTGGATGGCTAAGGGGGTCTTGTTATAAGTTATGGCTCCCAGATGCCGTCATATAAATTTATCTGTGGTTCGGTAATAGCAGGTGGAGCCATAAGTCAACTCTGGGTGGTAAAAGGAGGTGACCAGTCCCGCAAGGATTCAAAAATGTTTAGCAACGATGATAAAAAACACCGTTTAAAATGCGAATGTCTGTCAGAGAGAGAGAGAGAGAAAGAGAAATGACGATTTTGTTTTCTTCGTCCCCTTCACTGGCCTACAGATATAAAAAAAACAATAATGACATTATAATTCGACATACTTACTTGTAAAATACAGATTACTTTTGAAATAACAAAAAGGAAAAAAACTGCTGTAGCCTCATATTTACACGTACACACGAATTGAGAGAGAGAGAGAGAGAGAGAGAGAGAGAGAGAGAGAGAGAGAGAGAGAGAGAGAGAGAGAGAGAGAGATTAAATAATGAAAATACCAGTTATAAACTAACATCTGTTCAACTTTTAACGGAGCACTCCATATAAATCAAGTTTAATAATGAGATCAACGAATGTGCTTCCCAATTGCAGCAACTTCGAGAAACAACAACAGTAATTAATAATATTAATAACAACAAACGCTAACGAGTTTTCATAGCAATGTATTGTTAGCTGGGATGACATTATGATTTTACTAAAAGATATATATATATATATATATATATATATATATATATATATATATATATATATATATATATATATATATATATATATATTTTCAACATACGCCATTTTCCCCTTAAAAAGGATGGCACCAAAAGGTTATGAGCATGTCTCTTTGAAATAATTTTGCTAGCACAATACTTCAGTAGTCTCTTGTGTTTCTCTTCTCTATCCCCAGTCCGCATTATATCATACATTATAAATATCAACAAATTCACACGCCACTCAAGACCCATTTTACTATACCTATTTTGACTTCCAGCATCATTCTATAGATAATAACATGCAGCCAAAGAGAAATGACATGTCACACCCCTATTTTTAGGCAAAATCAGTAACTTCCCCTTCCTGCAAATCCAAACACAAGCTTTACTTCAATCATAAAAACTATTTTTGCCATCAACAATATATCTTTTATGCCATACATCCTCAACACTCTTCACATTGCATCTCTATTGATACTATTATAAGCTTACTCTTGTCCATGCTTGGAGCTCACAGCTTTTTCCATTTACAGTACTTTCAAACTTTCTGCATAACTATCACAACAAAAACTTGTTCCCATATCCGTTTGTCTAAACCTCCACTGTTCTTCCCTCGTCAATTCATCCGTCACCTGTTTTACTTCCCCGACCATAATCCTACCATACAATTTTCCCCACTTACCCTTATACAAGAGAACAATTAAGTCCATCAACGCTTGGTACCTTTATATTCATCAGTCTCTCTCTCTCTCTCTCTCTCTCTCTCTCTCTCTCTCTCTCTCTCTCTCTCTCTCTCAATATATATATAAAATGTGTGTGTGTGTGATGTATGTGATCAGAGAGAGAGAGAGAGAGAGAGAGAGAGAGAGAGAGAGAGATGTCAGACGTAGCTGAGATCAAAGTAGTAAATTTCAGCAAATATTTTAGGTCGAAAAAATGTACTGGAAGGGAGTAGATGTGCATTGAAAGGCGCAGAAGTATAGACTTAAGATAAAGGCTGAAGGTAAAGATACTATCGGAAGCAACTGCAGCCTAGTACCGATGAAATCACTTTGTTTGGAAAGTTTTTCAACACGGGATGAAAGACTGGCAAATGTGGGTTAATGTAAACCTGGGAATGTATGAAATAAAATGATTAGGTTGGAGGCATGAATCGCAAGCGTAAGACTGCGGTATGGTGGTGACTGTAGCTGAATGGCTACCTAGCGTCTGTAAGGTATGATGAAATGATAGTAAGGTTCCAAAACAATGGGTACTGGGAATAATTGTTCCTTCTATAATAAGAAAGGTTGCAGAAGTGGCTGTAAAAATAACAGACCCAATGTTGCCTGATATAACAGACTTTATACTAAGAGAGTAAAACAAAGATATAAGGACTGATAAGTGAAAAGCAGAGGGTTTAGACAAAGAAAAGGATGTGGAGATCACGTGATTGGTAGAAAAGAGTGATGTTTGATACGTTGGAGAGTAAAGTGAAGACCAATATGCCAAATACTTGGATCTATAGAAAACTTTGGATGGATATGATTGTGGCACAATGTGGTGAATTGTAATTATATACAAGGTGATTTTCTGAGAACACTTAGAAGTCTTTTGGTAAGATTATTAGAACAGATAGACCTCAGTGTGACTGGGCTGATGTAAAAATATATCGCATGGTATGTAATGGGGTGGTAAGAGAGGCCAGGGAATAGACAGGAAATGTTCAAGTACTAGTTTTGAATTTGTGGGATAAGAAAAAAGGCGTCTACATGCTCATGTTTGCAGATGATACAGTCTTATTTGGTAACAGTGAGTCAAAACTACAGAGACTGGTGAAGGAGTTTGCAAAAGGAGCAAGATGGCAAAAGGTAGTGTTGGAAAATCAAAGCCAGGAGAACTGAACAGTAATGTCCAAATGGAGTGGATGAATAGAAGTGGTTCATTCATACAGGCATTTAAGACTACAGACAAGGGAAGATGATAGGGAGGATGATAGGACAAGACAGGAGTCGAATAGCAGATCTCTCTTGTTTCATCATTTCAAGCTTTACTGGTTCGAATCTTGGTGGGGTTTCCTGAAAGCCCAGATTCTGACTAGCCTTACCATCGGGAAGCAGTCTTTTTTTTTTTTTTTAACCTTTTACGGTGCTCACACACACTCATGCCACAGCCATTTGCTTTCAGAGCGGACAAATTTTATGCAAATTAAGTGGAAGATAAACAAACCTTTTTAAATATCCCAAAGTCTAATACTGAAAGCAGCAGCTCAAAGCAGCACGCCCTATGTATTCAATGCTGAACCATTAGTTTTGAAAGAGATTTTACAAATTCTATCAATTCCCGAAGTGGCTGTAATTATTAAGTTCCATTTTTAAGACGTGACACCAGAGTACACTGATGTGCAACGAAATGAAAGGGTAGATCACTGGCCCAATACAAGCATCCTGAGATCTAATCCCTTCCCAAACATATATAAAAGAATAAAGGGAGTTTAGTAAATTTCATGGGAGAATGTGGTTGGTGGTAACCAGAAAATGCTGGAAATTAAGAAATTGGCTCTGAAATGAGTGCACATTAATATGCCAACGAGAGGGAAAATTTTGCTTCATCGTTCAAGAACGAGCACATGTGGATTTCTTATGACAAGGCAACCTCAGCCATTTCGCGATAACTATTTAATCTCCTTGATTATGAGGTACTTGCTGGTTGAGTGTCCCAGCCTTGGGGACTTGAGAAGTTGTTTCCTCTCTGAGTGCCTTGATGGACAGGGTAATTACCTTCTCTCCAGGGTTCTCTGAGAGAATGCTTTATACAATACAAGTGGCATTTTCAAGTTTGTAAAGGAAAGTGGGTTTCTTAGAAACGTAAAATTCGTTGTAATTCTTATATCCTTCTTACGTATGCAAGTATAAATAATTCCAGTAATATAAGGTGCAAGACTATTCAAAAGCTTATAAGGTTTGATAGGAAGTTTCACGAAACAATCTCATCGAGATTCTCTCTCTTTCTTGCCTAAATTTTTAATTTCCGGAGTTGATGACCATACTTACTGCGATATCAGGTAACAAAAAACCTTAAATACATTAATCTTCGACTTAGGATAACAATTTTAATATAATTCTATTATAAAGCACAAAACGTCTAAAAATACACCACAAAAAAAAAAGTAGAGATCGAGATCATGTATCGTTGCCCACCATAATGGCAGGCTTTACCTTGGTCATGTGAAGGATTTATATTTCAAATGAGAGCCTGTTTACTGTACTGCCGACGATTTGATCTAAACTGGTTGCACGAACTACAATTTCGACACAAATCTTGCAATCACAGAGTATCAAAACAGTTCAGCTGTAACATAATGCCCGCTTCCTTTGGAAGCTCCAATCCTACGTTGTATTTGGTCATGTCAACATCAATCATGCTTTGCCATACGAGGATATCAAAGTATTGAAGAACGTGAAAATATACAATCAACAAGGAAAACTAGCTGCTCGGATAACCACAGGAAGAGCATTATTCACTCCTCTATCTGTTACGATATAATTGGCATATAAAAAAGATATAACAAACCCGAAACCAGTTTTGTAAAGGAGCTATCACCTTACACTGAACTACAAAAACCGACCATAGTTCAACTTAACATTTATGACAAAAATTTTTTGTCTATTTTGTCAGCCACCTCCGATGAGACTTTTTCGGTTGCATATGCTTTGACAGTTGGAAACTGTGATCATTATCAAAATCCATGACAACATAATGGAAAGTAGCAATAAAAAAGCAGGTCAATGAAGTTAATGAAATGTTGATTAGACAGCTTTTACAAAATGAAAGGCTTTCTCAGAACAGAAAGATAAATAATCACGATTTTAGTTCGTCAATCTAGCACAGAAAATCACAATCTTAGATTAAGAACAGTTCTCATATTGTATTGGCAAATATTTAGGACAAAGAAAATCTGCTTAACACGTGTATGGGCTAGTTGAAGCAAAACAGATGGCCTTTTTAAATACTAGTAAAAGCACTTTGAATCCTCTTATTTATTTTTTCCAGCGCGCTGGCTTACAAACTTAAATTGCATAAATCTATACGAAAAATACCTTGACAAACGTAGCACTCAGTTCATGAACGGGACACAAATTAGACATGTCAAGTACTAAACAATTCCCGTCTCAGCGTGTGGACAAATTTATTTTCTCTTGTGATCTTTTGCCATTTGTTTTTTTTATTTGTACTACTTTGCAAGACTGAGCATGATGAGCTTGTTCGGAAGTTATACAGGACCATCATGATTTAAAAAGTAAGTTACCCACTCAACAATAATGAAACATTCATATTATTTTCATTAGAATGATTCTGCTAAAAGATCTGGCATCACCACAGCAACGGTTCTTAGTGCCAAAATTAATCTCAAGGAAATTTGGATCTCTGTAAAACCAAATAAAAAACAAGTTAAGTTTCTTTTTATTTTGATGAAACCGTAAAATTACGGAACAGAAATCACTCTTTACTTTCAAATAGCAATTTTAGAAGTCTTGTGTAAAATACTTGGAATGTTAATTCATACGCAAATGTTTCTGAAACTACAGACACATTTTTAACTTAAGAAATTTACGGCAAGGTCACACACACACTAAAGAAAAAGAGAAAAATTTCAACATATTAGTTCCGGAGACATAAAAAGCAACTAGGAGAGGTGAGGACAAAAGACCATTTCATTTTTGTTACTCATGATACAGGACTATATTCCACTTGATTAGTTATTAACGATCTGATGTTGATGGAGGGAATCAGACCCTTCAGATATCTATAATTTCACACTTTATCCTCGGTAAAATGGAATTTCGCTTAAAAATAAACATACGGATTACTTTTTCCGAAGTATATAAAAATCAAAATAGGTTATTAGATTGAGTACACTACGTAAGAAAGACCCATGTAATCGCAAATCTTGTCCGCTTTAAACGGCCATCAAAACAGAATGATACAAGTCTCTTTTCAAAGATAGTTCAGTTATAGCTTACGATCTGAATACCCAGCCTTTTAAGATTATAAAAAAAAGGGGCAATTACTTTCCAGTAAAAAATTACGATAATAAACATTAGTAAACCAACAGACCGACGCTTTACAGAACTGTAAGGAATAACTGTCCCAACCTATTTTTGATATACCAAAGTAACGACACATTTCTATCTGTAGAAGACAAATCTAAAACGAGGTTTAAAATGTTGGGTTTTTCTGTGTATATCTCTCCTCTAAATAACGCTTATTTTCACGCATGTAGCCACCCTAAACTGTAGTCATAGCACTCTTTAAATGTGTTGTACGAGATATTCGGGTTACTTGGCCACCCCTGCGGTCTCCTTAGCTCTCTGCATAAGGAGAAGCAGAGGGCTGTCACTGCTATCTGATCACACAGACAAATGACAAAGCTCATTTACCGTAAGGGGCTCGACGGACTCGTTCCGAATGCAACACCTATGCTAATTCAAATTTACATACTGGAGGTTCTCCAGATTTCTGAAGGCACATCCATCACAGATTTAGATGGAAAACAAACGACACTGCTAATCATCTGTAAAACTAGCGGCTTCTTTGAGAGCATATCTCTAAAAAGAAAAAAAAAGTGTCATTTAATTAGCGTATATCGTTTTATGTCCTGGAACTTACCCTACATGACTTAAAGAGATAATATAAATTACTGCTGCATTTAAAAATTTTAAAAAATTTGGGTGGAGATTTAATAAAATGGCTGTGAGCTCATTCACATGAAATAGTTCTGAAAAAGGACAAGAATACGGCACGACGAACAAATAAGCACAGACTTCTGTATGAAATAAAGAGCTTAACTATTAACACTATAGAAAATACTTTTATAAACTACGAAACACCAGGTCAATTCATTATTTTCGTAGCCAATCTGCAATTAATCACTGCATCATGAGATAAACGAACATAAAGCAGTTAACGCTGTACATGCATCCGATAGATGTCCAAAAACTGGTGGGTCTAGTAAAATTCGGTCCTGCTGGAGAGTTGGTGATCATTTCCTACTGATGCAGATCATGTAAAGAGAAAACACCAAAAAACCCATATGATTTATTGATTCAGGCTGTCATCAAAATCAGCGAGAAGCTGCTGATCCATAAATTCCTTATGTAACTCATCTGGTTCCATTTTCCCATTACCCATCTAATATTCAATGTTACATCTTCCTGGTTTCCATTTACTCTCATAACCTTATTCACATTTAGACTTAACTTACTCCTATTGTTCATACATTCAAAACTCCTCCTTTCTCCCTAAACACTACTGTTTATTGTTATTTCTCTAACTTCTTCCAACACCTCATTCACAAAGATATCAAATTATCATAGAGACATAACTTACTCCTGTCTCAGACCCGCCTTTACACCAACCAGTCACTCTCCTATCCTATTCTGACGCAGATTATGCCCTTATGATCTTATCATAAATACCACCCTATTTTTTAAGCTTCTCACTTAGCTGCTTAATAGCAGACACCTGATCCACACAAACTCTTCTTTGTCAACAGCCACACTGTTCTTTTCCTATCAATTCTTCTTTCATCCATCATATTATCTCAATTGAAATTTACCACACATTCCATGGGGTACAATGTAAAGTTATATCCTATAGTTAGTCTCCCTTATACGCTCTTCGTTGGGCGAATCGGTAGAGCTGTGGGCTAGCACTCACTAGGCCCAATTCGAGTCTCCGGCCGGTTAATGAAGAGTTAGAGGAATTTATTTCTGGTGATAGAAATTCATTTCTTGCTATGATGTGGTTCGGATTCCACAATAAGCTGTAGGTCCCATTGCTAAGTAACCAATTGGTTCTTAGCCACGTAAAGTAAGTCTAATCCTTCGGGCCAGCCCTAGGAAAGCTGTTAATCAGCTCAGTGGTCTGGTAAAATTAAGGTACACTTTTTAACTTATAACCTTTACTTTTATATGACAGAAAACTGCCCTTCTCACCCTCATCTTCAGAATATTCTTTTATCCAGGCATACTTATCCTGGCGTCTTTCCATCCTCCAACCTATTAATTACCCTATGTCCTCAACAATCACTTCCATAAGCCTTCTCAGACTTAAGCTGCAATTTCCACTCCTGCTTTATTCATCTTTCACTCTTCTATATTCTATAGCCAATGCTTCTATTCTTTCTTCCACATATTCAATATCCAGGAACGAAATCGCTTCAGGCATCCTTTCATATGAGATCCGTCCAAAGACCTTTCTGTATTTAATTCCCTACAAAACATCTTTTTGATCTAGCGTTACTTTTCTCTCTCACTTTCTTCTTCAGTACCCTATCCATCCTCCCGTATAACTTTACACCATCTCTTCCGACATACAGTCGCACTTCAAAATGCTCAACTTCATCCTTCACTAAAACTTTCCTTATTCCATCACTCACTGTTTTATCCTCCCTTCTCAACCATCCAAACACAAAAACTGCACACCATCCATATAACTATCTTAGAGTTTTATACATTTTACAAGCGTATTGCTTACTCATTTCACCACCCTGTCTTCACACCTAGAGTGAGAAATGTGTACATATGTATTAGCGATAAAAAGGTTAGCGTATGTGAAGGCGTGAACCAGTGTTTCAAGATGATCTTGTCATGTGAAAAGAATGAAAGGCAAAAGTTGATGAAATGAGTTGCATAATCAGATGTTTTGAGGGTTCCAGAAAGCACTGCATACATGATGTGAAAGAGGTATTGGAACGGAAAGCCATTAACATCCAGGGGTTGGGAGAATTTCTGCAATATAGCTGTAAAGAGCGCAGTATTTGTAGGAGGGTTCGATGTGCTGTTGGCGAGAATTCTGTTTTTATGTATCAAGCACCTACTATTGTAGAAGATTTCTGCACAGGGGATTCATCCATAATTCAGCAGTTAAAGTATTAATATGGCATCGGTTGAGAGAGAGAGAGAGAGAGAGAGAGAGAGAGAGTGAGTTTAGAGCTTTTTTACCAAAAGATCTCCCAACTGCAAGACATAGAAAATCAAATATTTCCTCCAACTAAAAATTATTTTTCTACACGATAATGCATAGTTCAATTTAATTAGTTACATTATGGGTGTAACCCTCCTGTTACCTTCCCAAATACTGTTTTAAGATGTTTTCGAGTTACTGTACTCTTAATCGTTCCTAAGGCTTCGACGAAGTAAAAATAGAATAATCTGTTCTAAAGTAAAATATATTTTTTCAGACCACTACAGTAGAGTAGGTCATGTCCAACAACTGAGTAACAATTGTTACTCATGGCTTTTCCAAGGGTATTATTTACTTACTAATTTAACAGTACCGTGAGGAGTCCCTCTAATATTATTCGCATCAAGCATACCCATAACCAACAACTTTGTGGAAATTTCTTCAGACATTCTCAGCAAGTCTGTCAGTGACGGAGTGTTTCATGCGGAGTGAGATGGGGAATATTTATTTAGCCTATTTCAAATTCTAGGAAATTTTACCGAGACAATAAAAGTTCAAATAAAAACATGTCATGTGCAGATCTCAAAGTGTTCAAAGGAGATTCATCATATTTCTCTCTATCTCTCATCTTTAAACCCGGCGTCAGTTCCCCTGAAGGTTGGGACACAAGGCAACTTTCTATCAATCAATCAATCAATCAGTTATCCTTCAACTTCAAAGCTTATTTTGAAGTCAAACGAATTACTTGCACTGGTGGGGCACTCCTGGACTACGTGATTTTAGCGATTAAGTGTCATCAGAGTAATACTTCATCAGCATAACCTCTAACGTAAGAACGCTAACTAATTTTCAGAGCGACTATAGTTCAGTTCAGATAATATCATTATCTAGGTACGAGAATCTTGTTTTTAAAAAATAAAGCACAATAGGAGCTCAGACTGAAATCCGCTGTACAGCAATATATTTCTGTCTATAAATATACAAAGCCCATATCAAGTTTGACCATGAAAGATGTGATGCACTTCAACTTGAGTATGTATATCTATAGCACACCACTAATAGAATCCGGCGAGACAGCTTAATCTGATAAACTGACTGAAGCTATTTTAGTTAGGGGAAAAGTTACTGAAATGTGGAAAATCCTCCCTTTTCTAATTACCATGGTGCTTATTACGAAACAAATATCTTATCCCTATGGGCTAAGATATTTGTAGCGCATTGTACCAACATCGAGACGTTTTGTTATTCCGTCTTATACAAGCAAACGACTTTGTGAAATAGTGGAGGGAAGGTGCATTCTACTCTGTGGTGACAGGCAAATTGTATGGCTTCTGTCAAATCCCTCCTCTTGTGTCACTTTCCTTAAGTGTGTTCTAGGTAGCCCAAGGTTGGGTCACCGATACTCTTATTGGGCTTCTCTGTCTGTTTAAAGAGACGAAAGCAACCAGTAAACAGGGTGTCAAGGTTCTACCCCTCATGGAATTTCTATATATAGATCAATCCAAATACAGTCTTACTCTGACTGTTGTTAGGACATGACACAAATATGTAACATAAAGAAATCCATTACAACACACTATTAAACATAGCATAAACTGCTTATAAATTATACATGTGTGAACGTAAAACTGCATCTCGGATCTCAGGTAAGCAACAAAATACAAAAATGTGAACAGATTAACCTACAACCAAATAAAAGCTAAACGAACGCAAGCGGCCCCCCCCCAAAAAAAAAAAAAAACTCTGACCACTTTTAATGGGTGGGGAGCATAGAATGAAAGCAGAGAATCAACGACATCTACTTTAGAAAATACACAAAAATACTGGTCATCACCAAACTAGCGTCTTCCTTTAAAAAAAAAAAAAAAAGAATAGCAAAACAACAGTCGAAACAACATTTGTAAACAAGGGGGTACATGCAATATAAACATAACTACCATATTAATGAAAAAACTATAAATAAAAAGAATTAATTTTCCAGCGATAAAAAAAGAAACATTAAAAATTTCCCAGCATTCTCCTTCCATTGAAGTATAAACTAAAATAGAGAAATCCACAGTCTAACATCTATCAGACGAAAAAAAAAAGAGCCAAACCAAGATTTACCACACATCTTTACAAATAGGAGACATAAATTGAAGTCAAATGAAAAAACCTGCCAAACAAGGTACTGACATCTTCACAATACAAACAAATGCACACACACAAAACAGAAGATGAATTTGGGGACTGAGAAACAATTATATATCGATGCCATATTTCAGATAACTAATAATTTTGCGTTAGTTCATCTTCCTACATGGATATCAACAGAAATAGTCGTCGCGAAGATCCAACAACACAAGGTACGAGACTTCGTTATACTGTATAAAAGGTGTATATATATATATATATATATATATATATATATATATATATATATATATATATATATATATATATATATATATATATATATATATATATATATATATATATATGAGAAACAAATGACAAAGGAAGACACATCGCCAGCAAAAATTCCTGCTCATAGATCACCTTCGTTATCTTAGTAGCTGGAATGAAACTGTTCCACAGACGACAGTAATATGATTTAAAAGAAATAAAAGAGCACAGGAAAAAATTAGGTTTTTTAAACACACCGCCGTCTGCGTATAACACTTCAGAGGCGAATCCTACTGAACTAATCATGATTCCCAGCTTGTTTAAATGCTCCACGAGACTCGACTACGCCAATGAATATCTTTATGAATGCGAACAAAATTCTCATAGCCAGCAAACACACACACACACCATGAATATTAATACTGTTTACGATCAGGCCGGTGGGATACTATCTCACTTTTAAACGAGCGGTGCAACAGACTCAAAACCTTTACGGTTCGATCAGCTGCATTTCCTCCACTGCATGATTGCAGAAGTCCTTTTATAGACTCAGTTTTGTTGGGGTTTTATTTAAAACCATACAGCTAATCAGAAAGTTACGTTTTAAATAATTTCATGTAATGTTCAGCTGTTTTAATAAATTTCTGCTACATCAACTGTAAAATTTAAGAAGCCTCTCGCGTTTCCACAACTGAGCTATAATCGTCATCAGACCACAAATTCTGCCTGGGTTCCTTTAATATCCTTTGCACGATGAATATCAATAGGATCCACTACTGGTGCCTCAAAGAAATAAATATAATAAACCTAATGTTGTAAGTTAATCAAACAGCTCTGCTAGCCGAAGTGTGAGGAAATCAGGCACTAAATTATAATTCGGTGCTATGAATATTTCGCAATCAGAAATAAGTTGAAATGAAAAAATCTACAAAAGCACACACACCACACTATATATATCTATATCCATTTATCTATATATATATATATATATATATATATATATATATATATATATATATATATATATATATATATATATATAAGTGTTTGTATATATATATATATATGCATGTGTATATATATATATATATATATATATATATATATATATATATATATATATATATATATATATATATATATATATATATATATATATAATATAAACCAACCTTAAAGATTACGATTACTCTGATTTTGCTGAGCAAGAACTAGTACTTGAGACGCGTTCTAAACACAGCATTTGCTACATTTTGAAAACAAACCTTTTCCTCCGCTGCTCTTTATTCTGATCGTCCAGTAGGAAAAGTACTTTCCTATCAGTATAAGTATTTAAACAAGCAATTGTCTTGTCAGATTAATATATGCTAAACTCAAGGGGGGAGAGAGAGAGAGAGATTAAAATTACAACAGATTTGAACACGTACTGGAAGATAAAGCAAACAACTAAACCACCAACATCTGCATCAAAGATTAAAGAAAAATCTTTAGGCTTCATAAAGGTCAAAAGACTGCGGTCGAGTCGGCCGTCTTGTGATAAAAAAAAAAAAAAAATAATAATAATAATAATAATAATAATAAAATAAAAAGGAAGGGGCTATTCCATCGTCGTCCTAACACAAGCTCCATTATCGATACCCGGTCTAATTGGATCCGGGAAACCGATCCGATATATCATTGCTATTATTAACAACGGAGTCGGGTCGTGTTTGATGCTACTCTAACTCGATAAGAAAAAATCAACGAAACTTTTCAAACAGGCATTCGTGGTATGCCCAGGAAATGGATAGGTCTCTCTCTCTCTCTCTCTCTCTCTCTCTCTCTCTCTCTCTCTCTCTCTCTCTCTCTCTCTCTCTCATTCAGCTTATTTTCACATAGGACACAAAAGATAATTTGGAAAGGATTTTCTCTAAGAAAAACAAATCTTCACACATAAGAGAGGTTTCAATTTGATAATATCACGTTCTACTTATCATTAAAAGGTGTTTGGTATCTGTGATCTGATAACCGAAGAAAAACTTCCCAATTTTTCATAAACCTGTAATGCAAGGAATTCGGGTGACACTAAGTTTCTGTGGTTGCTATCTAATTAGCAATGCGGGTAAAAATTAAAAACTGGATTTCGTAATGAATGCAGTCTTAGATACTGCATGAAATTTGCCGGCCCATTTCCCAAAGTCCTCAAAAAATTAATCAGCCCAAAAATGACCGCCACCTTAAGGAATCCATAATATCGATAACGCTGGATGAAAATTGAAAAAAAGTGTAAAAACAATCAACGAAGAAATTTCACTGAAATTTTAAGAGGTCGTTGCTTCATTCCGCTTCGCTGACACTTTCGAAAACGAAATACCAGAAAGATAGGCGAATAATTAAAATGACTCGGTAAAATTATTCCGTTCCAGAGCTCCTGATATGAAGCGATAAATTTTGACACGTGAGATAAATGCGGCCTTATCATCAGAATCTTCATACAAAACATGTCGCCATGACTGCAACCTAGCATCTGGAGTGCAGTCCGTCCGCCGCCATTGCATTTTCTGAAGAATTCGAAAATCTCTGACGATTACGTATCATAAAATGCAAATAATGAATTAAAAACAAAGAATAAAAAACCTTATTTGACAGTCAACTGGTATCCCAACAATGATGAATTTTGTCATTTTCGTTTGAAAATTTAATTCCTATAATTTTATAAAAACCCACAAAATCTTCACTCTCTCTCTTTACACAGACACACACACACACATATATAATATATATATATATATATATATATATATATATATATATATATATATATATATATATATATATATATATATATATATATATATATATATATATATATATATATACTTCATAAAATATTTAATGCTGAATATTTAGTTTCAGTAAGTAACTAGGGGTTATCTGAGATCTTGCCTGCGTGGGTCACTGAGGCCGAGGGAGTTACTGGAGCATAGCAAATGCATCTCATATAATTAAACTAGCACAAGCAGTAGGCAACAAACCTGGGAACTGATATTCTTTAAAAAAAAAAAAAAAAACCTACAGCTAACGAAAACTTATTATCAGTGTATAGACGAGTGCAAGTGGGGACGAGGATACAACAATGAAAATATATGGTATTGATTCCTGTTAATGTGACCTGCAATATAACGCCCAAAAAATTTATTTCTTTTTTTTTTTTACGAGGCCATTCCATGCAAAGGGAACAATGGAATTTCTTGTTCGAATTTCATTGCACTTAATTGACAGGAATTTCAAAGAACAATATATTCACACTTCTTGGGTGTCATTTAACAACCAAGTAGCTGAAGTCGAGTAAGATGCAACTTCACTGAACATAAAAACGATAAAAATAAACCCTTACTCATAAGGAAATAGCTGCTAATGTTCAAGTGTGCTGGAGTTAACTTCATTTCTATAAAGTTTTAATATCCCATACCTTTCTACTGGGCCCTTGTGCAGGGAAATCTTAATTATTCCAAGGGCTAGTGTACTCCTATTGTCAAAAATGACGTTAGCATTAGAGAGGCTCAAGACAGCAATCGTTCCGAAACTTGGACCTATGTACCATCACTTTGCATACTTTCATACGGGCCTGCAGTGAGAGAGGCTGTCCCCGGGCTCGACGACAGCAAGTCTAAATTAATAGTTTCTTATCTGCAGACTATTTTTGCTAACCAAATAAATAAGAGGATGCACATCGTCTTTTACTTTCTACAATTACTACATTTTGGACAGTGAATCGGCATGTTCTAAGCTTCACTACAAATTTATTGGGAACTAAGAAATATAAATGGAAATTTATTGGAAATTCTCCAATAAACACGGTCTTAACTGGATAATCTCTATTATAAATAAAATCACGAACGCTGCAAAAGTTTTTAATTCCCACCTTCAAGAAGTACACCACAGTTCGCTAAAAGATTAAAATCTCCACATTCGTGCTCAACCCCAAACATTGGCAGCTGGCTGAATGAAGTCATTATCTACCACGGGACAAAGCAAACAGACAATAGACGCTGAGAGACACACCATCGTAAACCATTCGGTGTTTTAATGACTGGGAAACGGACTTGTATCCTATAATTAAAGACTATCCTTAACACTAAAAACGCTTTTTCTTGATTTATTGAACATTTCGCCTGACAGAACAATTACCAAACATGCAAGCAATGTACAAGAGTACATGCGTATTCTAGCAAAAACACAACTATGTTAAAAATTATACGAAAAGTAAAGAAGGAAAGGAAAAACCGACAAAGGAGAACATCATATTCAGGGAGAAACTGCTTCGACATTTATTACACCACATTCAAATTTTTCCCTTTTGCTTTTGATCAAAGTACCAAAAGTTGTTAAATTACTCTTTAAAATACAGCTGGCTGTAACAGCAAGAGCCGGTGTACGGAGAAGGCGGGAATTTATCTAAGAAACAACCCTATAAATCATTATCAAAGCTGAAATTTCCCAGAAAAAGTCTTGAGAGGAATGAGAATTAATTAGGATGTTGCCCTCCACAGTACATAATCATAAAATTGAGTAAAAACGACAAAATTACCGTCCAAAAGAAACAAATGCCCACATAACAAGCTTCAAGAAAATAATGGCCACGACGAGAGTAGTCCAGTCTTGGGTTACAGGTTAATTTGGCCTGCCAGGTATGTTTGCAGGATCGCAAACATCTGATGAGATGCTCAAACCTAATTCCTCGAAAATTCTTAAGTCATTTAATAAGATTCCTTTTTTGGATGATCTTAGTCTTTCAGAAAGAACACGAAAAGCTTCACAAATGTGGAATGGCAACTCGGCGCGACTTCAAAAAGAAATAAAGAAATATATGAAATTTCGAGGTCATTCCATAAATAACGTACCTTTACACGGCTCCTTAAAGAAGAAGACGATATTCTTCCACAGTACATCCAACCCAAAAAAATGCAACCTATTGTACATGCAATAAAAATAGTTATTGCACATCTACCGGCCGGTAAAACTACTCATTTATTTCTTGCTTCCAGATGACCTTTATGGAAGCGCTAATTATGTTCTGAAGTCAGAAATACCTAAAAATTATAACCAGCGAGAATGTAATCATCTCTCTCTCTCTCTCTCTCTCTCTCTCTCTCTCTCTCTCTCTCTCTCTCTCTCTCTCTCTCTCTCAACACTGGCACACTTGTGTATGTGCCAAATGGATATCGATTTTGAAGATAAGGCAAGATACAGAATATATATATAATATAATATATAAATATATATATATATATATATATATATATATATATATATATATATATATATATATATATATACACACACACACACACAAATGGATATCGATTTTGAAGACAGGGCAAGATACAGAATATATATGTGTGTATATAATAAATAAATATTTATATATATACACACACACACACGCACACACACACACACAGTTCAACAGCACCATTAACAACCGAACTCCAAAACGTAAATATTTCGTTAAATTACACAAAAGACTTAGCACATCTTTCAAGCTCTGTAGAAGTCTTTCATGTAGTTTGACGAAGTGCAGTGTACCTAATATTACTATGGAACTTATTTGCTTCATATACTGGATATGTATATATGTATGTATATATATATATATATATATATATATATATATATATATATATATATATATATATATATATATATATATATATATACATATACATATACATATACTGTATATATTGTATTTGTGTGAATGGAAACGATACTCAATAAAAACTCCATGTAACTTGTTCGAGTCCATTAGAAAATTAATATGGTGTCAAAGTATTCGTTTCTTTGAGGCTAAAGAGAGGTGACTTTTAAAGAGTATACAAAGGGACGCCATAAAAATGTTTAAGAAGACAGAATAACTAACGGAATTGCCTATCAAAGTTGGTCTCATTACACCGAAAAAATACATACTAACCGAACCGAACAATGCTAATAGTATGATAAAAGAAATGCATACTAAGCGATACGCACAATACAAATAGTATGAACTAAGTAAAAAACCGTTTTCACATTGGCGAAAGAGAAAGTGGAACCCTCTACTTCACTGTTTTAAATAAAGAACGAGGCAGTGAGAGGTATAAAACAGGTGCCAGACATTAAAGAACAAAATTTTATGAGGCAATGACCGACCATAAAATCTTTTAGAGCTGTAACTTCCAATCCAACGAGGCATCTGCCTCAAAACCTTTAAATCTAAAGATAAAACAAGCTCACCACAAACTTCGCACACCTATGGCTGCCATATTCTGGTCGGCTAACGTAAGCCTTACTTATGGATCCGATACAAAAAAATTATAATTAACCACGAAAGAGTTAACTTTTGAGTTAACTAATAGTAACGTACTGAAATTGTAACAAAATTATGAGACATGACTTTCATTAAAATTACACATAAATCATCTACATTAATAAAAGAAATACGTAGGCTATAACTTCACTATATGAAGTTCAAACTAGTAAGAAGAATGAATTCGACAAGAAATACCAGGCAATGCTCGAGGTTTGCACAAAGAAACTCCACCTGGTTTCAAGGTTACATCGATGATCTAAAGTATTACACAGCTCGGCAGTATTATACTTAAATCACTACCCATATTTTTTTTTTAAATAAAATGCTCATACAGATGTAAGTGATCATATATGAATTTGATTGTAAAATATGTAAGAAAAATTTTTTTTTATAATCAACAATTACACGATTGTTTTCACAGCAAGTAGCAGAGCTTATAGTTAAAATTTCATGAACATGTTCAGACAAAATATTTTCAGATTTGAATGAAACGACTGCTGCAACAAAGAGCACAACGACACAAAGCTATTCATTCGATACTGACAACAGCAGAGTTATTCTTCAACATAGTTTGACTTCATCCACTTGTAAGACTAGGAAAATCCTCATATTTCGAAGGATGAACAAGCAGTAAAATGTTACCTAAAAAAAAAGTTCCAATATTCGTAATAACACCTGATCATTCAAAGCAAGTGTTGCACATTACATAATTCAAGTTTCAAAATGAATAACCCAATCAAACACGAAAGACATTAAGAAACAAAAGATGTCTTTATCAGAAAACCAAAAATGAACACCTTTTGTCGTTTGACAGAAATTCCAGAACATGTCATGCGACCAACACTGGTGATGATACGATCCCAAAGCTATACTGATGCTGATTCAGGGCAACAAGAACAAAAGACTGAGCACGAAAATTTCATCTTTTGAAGTCTAGGGATTCAAAATGAACACTTTTTACCGGAAAAGAAAGTCTTATGGTAAAAAAACTGAATGAGTTTATTAAATCTTTATTTGTAAAAAGTCCTGTCACAAAAGAATATCTGATATATAAAAGATTCTTGCGCAATGACTATATTATCTTTCACAAAATAAATAAACAAGCAAATACTCCAATATAAGTTATAAAAAGAACGTGGTTAAATGAAAAATGTATTTAAGACCAAAAAAACAAAATTTCGTCTATAAATTTTAATATACAGTATTTATCAACTCTTGAACTGCCGGAACCAACATACAAGAATAATAACATAAACATGAAATATCAAAGGTTTTGAGGAGAGGGAGTTACGCCTCAAGTGAAATCATGAGGTCTGACCCCTCTACAGTATACTAGCCAGTGGCTGACAGCCAGTGTGACTTGATGAAAAACGGCTTTCAGATGTGCTGTTCAGCTCTCTCCAGTAACAATGCGATAAGAAGCATAGTACTTGCACTATTAAATCACGTCAAATTCCTGTGGTCTGAATTTAAAGTCATTTGCAATGACAGGGATTACAACATGTGTCACCATGACTGTTTCACTGAATTTATGTTTAGGAACATGTATGTACAGGAGGTATTTTTAACGTCAAATCGTATCTAATTACTTTAACCTATGTTGATTATGAACAGCATATGGTGACACACACATACACAAGCACACACACATATATACAGTATATATAATATATCTAACACATATATATATATATATATATATATATATATATATATATATATATATATATATATATATATATAATATATATATATATATATATATATATAAAGGAATTAAAAGGAAAGCTTTAACATATGAAGCACAAGACAGGGCAAGCCAAGACAGTTTAAATGTAGGAAACGGTTTATGTGGTGGAAATTCCCTACAATTAAGCGTGTATATACATACATGCACGAGCACACACACATATATACATATATATAATTAATCTGAATCAAAATAGTTTCATGGCATTACAATATATATATATATATATATATATATATATATATTATGTATATATATATATATATACTCATACTGCTGCTATGTATAACAATAACATATATACACTTTACACCAGGCACGTATAAAAATAACAGAATAATTTAATTTTAGAACGCATAACATCTCATAATTATATGATAATAATTTATCAAAAAAAATAATCATGTACTCCAAACGAAAAAGATATTTAAACACCTTCAAGGATGATGAAAGCATTGAAAACGTGAAGATGTTCGAAGGAGGTATGCAATTCAAAAACCAAGAAAATATTTAGATCCTTTTGCCATGATAATTTAAGAAAAATTTCAAGGAGAAAACCCAGCACACATTTCTTTGCCTTAATCACCAGGACATTTGAAACGTATAATTCCAAAACGACATTGAACATTACAAGAACTTGGATGAGTTAGTTATTCAGGCTGTACATTTTCCTTTCCGATGGGTAAACATGTAAGTTACATCGCTGAAAGGTGAATCTGTCATCATTCTTGACAGAGAACCTCACGAGTTTCAAATCTGGTTGCATGAGGTAAATACGTGAAGAAAACAAAAGTCGTAAATAATTTAGGTTGGATAAATCTAAATTTTGGGCTTTTACGAGGTTTTCCTCACCTCTTCATCCCTCATAAAAATACAAACAAACAGGACAGTGAGTGTCGTATTTTCAGTGAATTTCACGATGAGCTTGAACGTTGCATCAATAGTATTTAAAAAAATTAAATTAAAACGCATTTAGGAAGTTTCAGTATCCAAACAACATGAGAGAGAGAGAGAGAGAGAGAGAGAGAGAGAGAGAGAGAGAGAGAGAGAGAGAGAGAGAGAGAGAGAGAGTTATTGCACACACAAGGAACCAAAATAAAAAAATTTTTGTTTTACATAAATTTCTTCAAAATTCCTCCCCCATGAAAGATTTGGGGTCAACGAAACTGAAGCATACAAAATATAACAACACCTGGGAAGCTCTCAAAACGAAAACCTCCATAAAACAAATGATTCAGCCTCATTATTGCAAGAAAACAGGAAAAACATGTTATATCGTCATATCAACTTTCCACTTTATCTACAGCGCGTCTATAAGAAGGGAGCTTTGTGCCTATCAAATGAGGGCGTACACGCCATTGTGCTGATACATCTGTCCCTCCACCTATCACATCAGCAATGTTAAACACAAAAATGCAATTACCTACATGCACCAGGGGCATGGCTCTGGGCGAGTTCCTTAAGCAATGGAAAAAGCTACACTAGTATCCTGGTGACAACAATAACATTTACAATAAAACTATTCTTATTACTATTACGCAACAATCAGCCATCAATGATAAACATATATTAGAACTTTATCACAAAAAAATACATACCCTAGACAATGAACTCATCATTGGTATAAGGGCATCATCGAACAAAAAACTACATCTTATTAAACCTAAGTGTGGATGTAATACACCCAAAAACCGGTTAATCCTTAAACTTCAGAATAAAAGATGAACCCCAGGTCAAAAAATTTCAAACCGACCATTTCATGAACACACCAGCACTGTAAGGACCCCACTTCTGACACGCACCCTCTGTACCTTTACTGTAGCAATTAATTTCGTCAGTACTTTCCAAGTCTTTCGAAACAAACGCCCTTTTCATCAATCTATCATCTTTCATTTACTCCACGTGATTTTACAACGGTAACCTCACAACACTCTGAGCAACCTTTCCTCTACGCTAACATTTTGGCCCATCTCCGCACCTACCTCTATACTTTTCACCCTTTCAACCGTTAACTATATAAACAATTCATCACAACAGAGCCCATCATCTTTTTTACTAGATAGAATTCATCATCCACAATTCACTTCCTGAAAGTAGAGTTTGCTCAACTTCTGTCTTCATAGACTCTCCTCTTCTCATCCAAAATTTCTGCAGAGCACTTATTACTTTTTTTGCTTTTAATATTCCTTGAGTCATCTCTCGCTTCATTCTAACATCACCCGAGATATTTAATCTTCCACTTTTTTTTCCAGTATCATGTTAATGTTGTGTCATCTGCAAAAACTAGCCACTCCACACTCCATTCACGATTCCCTCTACTGTACCTGACTTCTATCACCACCTCATTCAAGAAAATATTAAATAGCAATGAAAACGAAGCACACTATTATCTGGGACCCATTTCCACACCAAGCGAGTAACTCTCCCATCTCCATATTCGCTGTCAACAAACTATCTTAAATTCTCAGAACTGTTCACATCACATCTCTATCAGTCCTGTAGTAAATTTTCTTTAAGTTCTCCAACTCAACATACAGCATTTTTTCTTGGCATTAAATTACATTATACATATATATATATATATATATATATATATATATATATATATATATATATATATACATACACATATACACACATAGATATACACATACATATACATATACATATTGGGTGTGTGTGTCTCTCTCTGTGTATCTAAGTCTGTCGTTATCAATTATGTTATAGCAGTCTATAGTAATCAGTTCAACAGGACAACAACACAAGCACAGCTGAATCCACTTCTAAAAGTGGAAGTATTTTTGAAGTGCCATGAACCTAAATGCAGATATTATAATGATTTTCTTTGAGCACTATTCCCAACTAAGAGGACGCTCTTCTGTCATGCTCCCCACCTTTACAGAGGTCATTTTCAATAAGCAAGTGTCCTTATTGGAAATTACCTCACTTTTCTAAAAAAAAATAAATAAATAAATAAAAAACACTCACGCCTCTTCCATTTTTAGTTTCAAGATTCTTAAAGTTATCCCGCTCTTCGGCGGAAAGTTTATTAATAATAATAATAATAATAATAATAATAATAATAATAATAATAATAATAAACTTTACCCTAAGACATGGCCATAAACAAATCCAGGACTGAGACACAATACACAGCATCCAATACATTAGGAAGAACAGCTGAATCGCATCACTTACTATAATAATAATTTTAATAATAATAAAAAATAAACTATATGGTACACGTACCAATACCGATGGCTTTAGTAAATGCATTAAGTAGTATTCACTGTAAGACAGATATTTAACACTAATATATATAACAGCCCGTGAAAGGAAAAATATAGCTAATAATAATAATAATAATAATAATAATAATAATAATAATAATAATAATAATAATAATAATAATAACTATATTTTAACTGCAACAGTTCTGACGAACTATGACCTAAAAACAAGTCACGTTCAAAACTATTTGGGGGAATATAATCACCAGCTCCAACGAAGATACCTACTAAATATCAGAAAACTCGAAGAAACATAAAAAGCTGACCTTTCAAAAGACCTATGACATTGAAAATGACCTTTCTAAGCTTGCAGTTGAACTATGGCAGCTTCAGAAGTTCAAACTTGCGCAAATGGTTTTCTGTTGACCAGGGTGACAAGAGTCTCATTTCATACCTTATTTGTTGTTTGTCCGATTTATTTTACTTTGTTAGTTATCTTATTTGGTTTTCTTTCCTATTTCTCTTCCAATCTATTCTTCATGTCTCAATTTCTTTGTTCGTAAAGGGTTGCTTTCCCTACTGGGGTCCTTGGGCTTGTAGCACAATGCTTTTCCAACTATGGCTGTTGTTTCGCATGTAATAATGATAATAATACATTGATAACCTAATATGCACACATACACACACATATACGAACGCACACATTAAAATTCCCATCACACTTTATATAATATACTACAACGCATGTCCGAAAATTTGTAGAAGGACTTTTAGCGCTTTATAACATATCTCAAAATTAGAATACTGTGGCTTGGACCATGAGAAAAAATCAAGAAATATAAAAACAGCTCTAGCAATTCTAATCTAAAGTTAAACTGGGAACTACAGTCGAAAAGACCACTGAAAGTGAATATTTAAAGAATACCGTTGACATACATCCCACAAAAAACTAAAGTATTTGTCAATTAACCACGACGACTAAAGGAAATTTACTTACGTATGTATGACGTCCAAATATTTCCGTCAATAATAAACCAATATACCCCAAAGGGAGTGCCTGACAGAAAAAGAAGTTCTTGCCAAATTTATGCTTCCCTTGCTAAATGAACGATAAACCACAAGGAAAAAGTCCTTTACTAGCGCAGTGTTGAATGTTTATTTGTTTGAATTCAAACATGAACTTCAAAATATATGAAACTCATTCCATTTCATGAAAGAAAAAAAAATCCCTGTCCGATGACAATGAAGGTTTAGACAATATCTTCACTTTGAGAGATGTTAAACTTGGTAGTATCCCGAAAAGGTTCTAAGAATCAGACTCTTTTTCTCAGTCCCCTCGTATGGGTTATAAAGATATATATCTTCAAGACTTACTACAGGCGAGGCGAAGAAATTCTTATTTTGATCCCTTGAGAACAGATGAAGAGTTTATTGGCATTCTTAAGGAGCCGTTCACTCTAAGTGTAAACCTGGTAACTGAAAAAACTACTTACACTTACTAAAGTTGTGTTTTTATCCCAAACTAAGACCACTGCATTTCAACAATTTTAAAACTTTAATTACATGTATTTTATAATGTAAATTGTTATATATTTTATAATGTAAATTGTTATATAATGTCTGACTGATTCTGATAAGTCAAACCCGTATGTCAATCCTAATTCACAAGTACAAATTCAGCAACAGTCGCATGCCCTTACGATAATTTCGTATAACCTGACACTCTAAATACACCTCACACTTATCTAAAATCTATCCAAGCAAATACTGGCATATACAATAACTGTTTATCGAGATTTCAGTAAACAAGGAAGTTTCATGTGAGGTTAATATTAGCTTCGACCGCAGCACATAAAGAAAGAAAAGAAGGCACGACCACCACTCGGGCAGGTAAGCTGTGACGCTCAAAATTTAAGAACCACAAAAATAAACAAGACAGCCCTTGTTAAAGCATATAATCGTGGCCCAGTACGGAGCCAAAAACAACCTTTTATCTGGAACCGCAATCATACCGGACAGAGCTTCATGAATTAACTCCATTTGTCCACAGAAAGACGATCCTCTTTTGTTAGGGCTTGATCAATTTTCAGATTTAATTTTCTGCAATGTTTTTACAACGCTCTTTAGCTTCAAGCAATATTAAACTGATAACCTTTTGCAGATTATATAAAACTGCGTTTAATTACCGGTTTATTTTCAAATGATGATTAACAGGAACGGAAACTTTACTGTATAATTATTATTCTACCTTTAACGGAAGAGAGAGAAGTGAAAAAAATAAATAAAGATACGACAGGTAATTTGGCAAAAGTAAAGTGAGGGGAATAAAAAGAAAATATATCAGTCGTTTTCAAATCACTAAATAATTACCACAAAAACTGTCATTATTGCATTATTCTGACTTAATACTGAAAATATTTAAGTTGTAAACCTTTAAAAAAAATGATCGAAACAAGATGAAATCACGGATCTTTTCAATAAAACAAAATATAAAATATTCATGTAAAATAATTAAAGCAAGAAAGATAATTAGGTGTTATCTGAGTTCCATAATGGACAAAGTTCATAAAGTAAAAAATAAAGTCATAATATTTTGACAGAGAAATCAGTCAGATGAACAGAGGTATTACCATTGTTCTTAATTATTATAAGTACCTTTTAAATTGCAATAATAATTTTCGAGAAAAGGATTTTCCCAGAATATTATTATCCATTAATATCACCCTCTATCTCTGAAAACAAAAATCTGCGAACAAAACGTTCTTTCCTTAAAATACGTCAAGGGTATACAGTAATGTACTCAAAAATATAAATAATTAAATTAATGGATAAATAAATGCTTAAAAAGTACTGTTATTAAAGAACAAGAATACAAATGCAATGTACAAAGTATCTGGTGAAAACCTGACCTGCCCCAGTAGCTGGCAGCAAGGGAAGTTTCTTGACTCAATGATGAACTACAGCAAAATAAAAAAAAAGGGGGGGTTGGGGGGCAGAAAAATACAGGTGCAGAAAAAAAAGACGTGTCCCATGATAATTCCTGGAACGAGATTAAGATAGATTGTATATTGAAGACGAAGGTGATTATATATCACCTTGCTAAGGAATTCAAGATCTAGATAAAAAGCGCAGAAGAAATATCAAACATTAAAAAGATGAACTGGCCACAGAATAGCTAGGCTCGGATAAATGGTCTTCTGAGAGACCAGTATCCTTGCTGAGCCATGAAACAATAAAAAAAAAAATAGATAAAATGTCAGCAGAACCAATAAAGTTATAGATAACATGTGCAAGAAATGCCAGAACACGCACAATTCTCATCATGCCCTCGCAAAGACCCTCCGGTGGTTAAGGGTTTTAACTGAGGCCGATAAAAAATCGGTCTGATTCTCCAAAACCGTTCCAATTTCTTTTTTCTGCTCTCCTTTGGCCGCATGAACGTGACTGGCGTGTGACGAAGAAGACACATGGAGCCCTTGAAAGGGGAGTCATTTTCTGGCAATTATCAGCGACCCAACACTCACAATGACGTACCATCCTGGGATAATGTCATGTCATTCCGGCGTCAAATAAGATGATCGAGGAACGCGCATAAACATTTCTATCTGAGCAAACCTACTCTTAACGTCGGAGGTTCGTCAGACAGTGTTGGTTCAGTGTAACAACTATGGAGAAGAAAGTTGGCGGTGCACCCGGAAAAGGTTTTCCCTCCGCGATTCTGTGTTGCATAACAGACGTCACTGAAGACAAGGAAGAGGCAAGACGGCAGTGAAAGAGGCGTCCTTCAAGTATTTTACTTTGCTGGTTGAGATACAGAGGAGGACATCTCCAGGGATCAACATCAGAGAGAGAGAGAGAGAGAGAGAGAGAGAGAGAGAGAGAGAGAGAGAGAGAGAGAGAGAGAGAGAAAGCGGTAAGTAAGAAGAGATCAGAAAAAGGATGCGATAAATTACAGCGGTAAGTAAGAAGGGAACAGAAAAAGGATGCGATAAATTACAAGTCCAGCTGTTGACCCCAGTAAGTCATGGGGTGATGCGAGTCGACATCTGCATTATGCAGAGGCCAAGAGTCATGAACAACACTGACAAACCACACAGACACATGATTTTTCTTCATATAAAATCTGGACCCCACTGAAAGATATTTTGTTGGTTTAACTTTCAAAAAGGTGAAAACACTATCTCTTGAAAAACGGGTTAAGTTAAAACAGGAGCAAAAGTTCAAAGGTTTTCAAGTTGAAGAATCAACACTATAAAGTATCTGTAAGCAATAACAATATACGTGTGTATTAAGTTAAAAAATTATCCATAAAGACGTCCTTTTCACTAAATGAGTGAAAGAGTTTATCGAGAATGAGAAAGAAATGTATCGACTACTTGAAGTCAAATAAAAGAAGAGAGAGAGAGAGAGAGAGAGAGAGAGAGAGAGAGAGAGAAATCCCACATCTCCGTTGGGCAAAAGTCAAAGGGGACTAGAAATATTTTGAAAAAATAATGCAAGAACTCCTAAAAGGTTCAGCGGACCTGAATGTCTCCGTGAAACTCTTAAAATTCTTTTATATTCAGAGATACTAATGCTAAGTGAACTTGAAAATTTTTCTGTTTTGACAGTGGCTATGGATAAAAAAAAAAAAAAAAAAAAAAAAGAAATGGGGTTAACATCGCTACGAATGTCTAATGATACTGTACTCTATTTTCAATTTATTCCTTAGCGATGACCCCTTGTAATAAATTAAAAGTCATGCAATACATCAAGATTACACGTAGGAGATACTTACAGAGAGACTGTTCCGGAGTTTAGATCGCAGTTACTGTCTAAGTAATCTAGATCCAGTGCTACTTATATTCGTTTACAGAATATTTTAAAAGATTAATACTCTCTTCCCGTGCACATAAAAAGCTGCCAAAGAGAGAGAAGAGAGAGAGAGAGAGAGAGAGAGAGAGAGAGAGAGAGAGAGAGAGAGAGAGAGAATCGCCGAGGGAATAAAAAACCATTCATCGAATGCTAGAAGACAGTAAAATCATAAGACAGTCTTATAAAAAAGGAACGTACATACACGCGAAAGTATTTTGTGCCAGAGGATACTTATCCTAAATGGTAACTCTTGACGTGAAAAAAGTAGTTAGCATTATGGAAATCACCTGTGGAAGGGACATTCATATTTTAACATTATGCCTTCACGTAAGAGTGAGATGTTTTACTTGTGTGAGTCTGGATGTGTGCGTGTGAAACTTTTGTGGAATAGTAGTAATTTTAAGGATTCCCATTTACTTGGGTGATCTTTTACTTACGGTATATGAAGAAAAATTAATAAATCTCTCGCATCAAGAAAAATCCATTGTTTCGTAAAATGAGGTACAATGGAGAATGGGTCTGGCTTTATGAAAAGAGATGCTAACGTCATGATGCGGGAATTACGGAGGCATATGGAAATTCGACTTAATAGAAGAAAGAACCGATGGAACGCATTTACTCGGCATTTGCTAAGGTCTATTAACAATAGTCTCCATGGTCTAAATTACGACGAAAATAAAAGTATGGGGATAAACAAGTGAAAATGCAAACCATAACACTAAGGAAACAAAGCTACGTTTATACATTTGTCATCATATTCTCCTATGAATATAACTGTAAAAATACTTTACAATCGAATTTGTTCAAACTTTCAGAAAAGGTCATGTACAAGCCACGGACTTGTTTAGATTTGACGGGTATCCGGTTTCGGACTGAGATTAAAAACTTCCACGAAATACACTGAATGAGTGAATAGGACCAGTAGACGCTGCTGTTACATTCCATGACATCTTTAAAAGGTTTCGCGTAAATCGATAAGGTTCCACTGAAGTTTGGTGGTAATCCTGCTTCATGTCCTATCCGGAAAACTCTTCAACTTTGTAAGAGTGTGCGCTGTAAAGGAATCGAATTTAATTGCATTACGTTAGCGTTTATTCTAAGAGCAAAGCATAGAGAAAATGGATCCGCATATGTTGTTATTCCTTACACTATCTTACGTAACATTCGCTCTTTACAGCTTTGATACTTTCAAGTCAGATGGTACAACCGCTACATGCTCCAATGTGACTCTCAACATAAAGGAACGTGACCCACCCAAATTAATTGGCTACAATTTCCCCAGACCCTTTTACCCTAAAATGTTGAACCATAGACTTATACGAAACTCTCTTAAAATGAAAACCCGCCTTACATGTATAAAGGCATGAAACCATAAAGTAAATAATCTGAAAAAATATATCCACACTTTTGCACAGTCATTCAGTTCCTCACCAAAATTCTGACGGGTACAATCTAACAGCACAGCAACTGGACTGAAGAGAAGAATGGAAATAAATGGCATTTAAATAGATTCAACGAGAACATCAAGTACCTGATTGGACAAACGACTAACAATCTCTTACTCTACACCACGCCGTCTTCTATCCTGACTGACAGTAATTATTGAGCAACACAAGAAGAAAGCCTTACGACATATTTGTTGCAATACAGAAAAGCCTGCAACTTCTAAAGCAAAGTCCTCCATCACTGTCAACACCGTGTGACCCGCCATTTTTACAAGAAGTCCCTCGGATGAACATTTACTGCCTTCAAGAAGAAGACTACCAGCAATGGGGTAGTGGGGAGGTGAAGGGGGTGGGATCTCTGCTCTTAAGCCAGAAGATCGATTCAGGATGTCCAGCTGATGATTCCTCAGTTCTGTGTCAGCTTTGTGTTCTGCAGGTCATTGAAGGAGTCGCACCAACCAGATGAATTATGATAAGCAGCCAACAAGGCTGTCAGCCAATATCCCATCCATGCTCCCTCTCAACCGGGCAAGACCAAGACAAGCTCGACCACCCCAAGTGGCGAAGGTGAGGTGATCGCTCCAGCATGACTTGAAGAGATGGACGAATGGGATGCGTGCTTGGGCAACCGCAATCCTTAAACTGGTTTTGTATCTATTATATATTTGGATCATGTCTTTATCACAAGAATTAAATGTAATCAAGAGAAAACAAAGTAAACAAATGATTAAAAAATATCCCCAAGCGAAGCTATTATTTACTTTACGTCATTTGGGGGATATGTACTTTGGAAGAAGCAAAACACAAACACAATTCAAGTTTCCAGACAGACCTAATAAAACATATTCTTTGATGTTGAGAATTATCAATGGTATCAACAGATTGCTAGAATGAAGATTATTAAACGCTTAAATCATCATAATCAACATCGTTGATTAAATTATTTTATTAGTTGACCAATTCACAACATAATAAGCTCAAGACTTCCATCATGAAATAGATTATGACTATGCAGCAAATGTTCCTTAGTCAATGCGAGAATTTGAGATGGTGAGGAAAGAAGAGTGAACTTAATATGAATTATCATACTGATATAGTTAATAGCGAAATTTATCTTTAAAATATCGCCTTAATAGCACCATCAGCGATGTCTTTATGTCTTTTCCAGCCTTTCTTACAACTCTTCATGAAACCAGTAGACAACTAACAGAAGGAACCCAACAAACTAAAAACAAACATGGATTATATTACAAAAAAAAAAAAAGCTTTCAGTTAAAGAGACCAACTGGTTTCATTCACTTACGACAATGGGAGAGGAATAAAAATTTAAATCAAACACAGTAATATGAGGACAATACAAAGCATCTTTAGAATTTTGGTTAAAGTAATCATGCCATATTCATATACTAAAAAATTCATAACAGGCAACGGGGTCACAACAGCCATGCCATCTACGACCCCCACTGAAGACGAAATGCCAAACGAGGTCAAAGACCTAACACATACAATTTAAAACTGTTGAACTTTGTCGTTTTAATGGAGCAAAAACATGATGTTACTACTAATGGCAAACTCTCCTGTGCAAGTACTTACAAAGAAACCTCTATCGAACAGATGTCCTGATACCTCTCTATTCCTAAAAACTGACAACCACGAACACGACTCGAGATCCACCGCTCACCTGAAACCAGAAAATGCTTTTAACAAAACAAGAAAATTTCATTTTACGATAATTTGCGTACATGAACTGTGAACCGGCAGTCAAAATGGCATATTACATTTACACCTGTCTCAACTGTGGCAAGCTGATGTACACACCAATTTAAAATTGATAAAGAACAGTGTAAAGAAACGGAAAACTCAGGGTTTACTTTATAAAATGCGATGTTTGATCACTAAAAGTTTCAGAAAAAAAAATTAGATTTAGATACACACACACACACACATATATATATATATATATATATATATATGTGTGTGACAATAATAATATCTGTGTGTGTGTGTGTGTGTGTGTGTGTGTGTGTGTGTGTGTGTGTGTGTGTGTGTGTGTGAAAGAGAAAGCTCAGGTGTCTAAAATATAACAGATAATAAACTCGTTTCTCTAAGCAGAAAAGTACTGCAAACGAATATGACAAGGAAATAAATGTGTGGAGAATCACAGACAAAATACAGTGAACATACGCATGTCAAATGGTGTTATTTGTGGAAAATTTTAAGCAAAATCAAATTCTCCATTTTCAAGATCATTTAATAGGAAACTAACAATGCCATTTAAGCCGTATTCTTGGATTCGCACATGACAACACCATGATGAAAAATGCCTGTTGGAGAAATTTAAAATTGGCATAAATTTTGAAATACCATATAAATTGTTTTCTCACAACTAACTTTAAATTTTTCGTAACGAGACTCAGCAATTTCGTAACCGATTAACAAAGAACTTATATATGACATTATATAATATGTAATATATATGTATATATATATATATATATACATATATA
>NC_089795.1:69675162-69680162 GCF_040412425.1 Macrobrachium rosenbergii
AAAGAAGCGAGGGCGTAAAAAGCTAGAGGAACTCGCGAGCAGCCACTACTCATTAATGTATATATATTGGGCGTTCTCTTCGTTCCCTTCTTTTTACCAGTAATCATCCTTTTTTCTCCCCCACACTGTAAAACCTTTTCAGAAATTAGTTTTAATATATCAAGTAACTTTTCTACCCTTAGTCACTCTGCGCATAGATATTCACCTGCCATTTTAGGTATTCTAGGCCTTTTTTGGACAAAAATAAAAGTAAATAGAATGGGGTAAAATTCTAAACTTACAAAAGATGTCGTTCTCGCAAAAAATATTTAGAAATAAAAGATGAGATACCTTCAGTAGAGAGAGAGAGAGAGAGAGAGAGAGAGAGAGAGAGAGAGAGAGAGAGAGAGAGAGAGAGAGAGGGGAAAGCTAAACGCAGTACACTGTAAATAAAATTGCTCAGAATTTGAGCATACCCTTAGGAAGCATGTGTAATGGACCACAACCTGACCCTATGTGAACTTAACTAGACACTCCAGGAAACTGGAACTATATTCTTGGGTAAAAATCATTAATTAACATCTGACATTAGCCTAGGACCTGGGATTGAGCTACAGCTTTTCTCTATCAAAAGTGTTATTTTTGCAATGTGGAAGACAACACACTTTCAACGTCGGTTAACTGCCACACTTACGCCTTCTTTGTCTCCTCTTCCCAATTTCCTGTTACATGGTGCGCACTTATTACGGTTCGTTACGACATTTTTTAGGATTCATGGATATCAAGGACTGAAGTAACCTATCAGGGTGATATCTGGAGGTAATATCTCCTCCAATTTCGTCGTCTCTAGTTTTATATTTAAAGTTGGTGGAACAATGAGTTACCCACAGAAAAAATGAAGGTTTAACTTAACTCCTCTCTCTCTCTCTCTCTCTCTCTCTCTCTCTCTCTCTCTCTCTCTCTCTCTCTCTCTCTCTCTCTCTCTCTCTTAATTTGGCTTTGAATGAGACTATATATCTGAAGCAGTGATTGCTGTTGGCTTCATAAACGATATATATACCATTAGGTGTTAATTACTATCTATTTATTTTTTTAAAAATAAGCTGTATCCCTAGTGGTGTCTCTAGAAAAAATAAACAAGACAAAGTCACGGTCACGTTTATCTTTTAGTTTCACAATCAATGCAGAACCTTTGGTCAGAAAAACTTCTCAGTATACGCCTGTTCTTGTAGCTACACAGTTCGAAACCCTACACATGCGCACATCTTCTTCTTCTTCTTCTTTTAACGTGCTTTTTCCCGCATACATACCATAAATTGTCAAGGTTTAAACACTTATTTAGCTTTCACAGAAAAATTACTCTCCTTCTTCCAGAATAGAAATTTAAAAGTAAAGCATACATGAGCAAATCAGATATAAAAGAAAGAAACACAAATGGCAACCTATAACTGAAATTACGTTCTTGCATACTTTACTTGCTTGTTTCACCTGTATTCTAAAGGGGAAGAAATAGTAAAAAAAAAAAAAAATTAAGTTCCTGGATTCCATATATTAAGTTCTAGGCATTAGAAACATGCCGTTAATATCTATATATCTCTCTATATATCTATATTTATGTATGCACTCGTATGTATGCATGCATATTGTATGTATATATTTTTTTCCTTGCAGCAGGTGGCTCAGTACGTTCGACCACTCAAGTTTTCAAAAAGTAATTCTGGATTGCAGTTGCTGCCCTAAGGATGTTAAGGGTTACATGCCGACAACGTCTGCATTTTTACTGGTCATTTATCCAGTACCGTGTATACCACATGTTGGTAACTTAGCTGATCCGTCTACCAGCGGTATGGCCAGGGTGTTAATGCTGTCTGCATGTGTGTGTGTATGTTTACGAACACATGCAACATTGTGCATGTGTGTATGTATACAGAAACATTCTAAGTCAAAGGGATCTTCGCATTCCGGGACTTGAATTACAGCAGTACAAATACAAGTCCCTATCAGACATCATCATTTAAAGAACACTTCGAACTTCAAAAATTTGAGCCGAGTCATGTGCTGGAGGTTGCAGGGCTGTTGACGGCAACAGACTCGACAGCGGATAATAAATGAAATAAGTTCGGGCACGGTGAAAACCTTCGTTATTAGCCATCGTTTAAAATCAGGTTGAGCCGGTACCTACCCATTCTTTATGGTTACTTATCATACAAACGGCAACGCTCGTAGTAGAAAGTAGTGAGCAGTTACGACCCAGGGCGTTTTACTTATCCGAACCACATGTTGCAGACAGGTAAATCAGTGCAAATATGAACTGATTGCAAGCCAGCGCACACCAGAGGGTGCTCGCTCGCTCGCTTAACACCACCTGAATACAAAAAGAAATGTCAATGGGGCTTTTTGCTACGTTAACAAAAGACAGCATGACCTCTGTTCTTACGTTCTCAAAGTCCCTCACCCCACATAAAAAAAAAAAAAAAAAGCCATGCCTACTGCAAGTCCACTCACAACTGTCCTTGTCTATACAGTATATATTGGATAGCAATGATTCTGCTTCCTGGTGTCTATATTTCAGTTAAGAAATACCTCTAAAATCGGGCACCAAAAAGAGATAGAATCTTTTTCAGAGGAGAGAAAAGCGAGAAGATTCTACTGCATTTACCTACGAAAAACATATAATCATTACTTAAATATTAAAAAAGGCTACCGTTTCTTATAAACAAAGAGATGACAATCACTCGAAGAGAATAACAACTGCAAAATAACAATGAGACTGTTGATAAAGCGAATAACAAATTCTAGAGAATTTAATACCAGGTCATTACTCCATGAATACCTTGTTCCAGTTATTTCTCTCATAATCAGCGCAATTTCAAATAGACATAAACACACCAACCGCAGAACAACAAGACTCATTTGACTCATCACCACGAGTCTACCGCAACATCCGCCTGCATCTCTCGCAGTGTCGTCGCAACAACCGTCATCATCCTCTCCAATTATCGCCTTTTATCGCCAAAACACAACTGTTGCATTTACGAGCTGCGAGATTCGACGACAAACACCTCTTGGGGTGTCGTTCAAAACCACTTTGCATCTCTTAAATTTCTCTCAATCACCTCCCTGACAGCCGTCTCTCAACAGGTGATGTTGCATCATTCCACTAACGACACGTTGGGGCGATTATTGCTAATAAAAATGAAAAAAAAAAAATGGGAATACTGCGAACAAACTCCCATAAAACGAAAGACACGAATCAGTTGCATCCCGAGCTAGTATTATCAGGCAGCCACAGCTACAATTTGACGCCTACTAAGCAATCTTGTCATTATCAAGGAGCTCTATAATTAAGCCATTGCTGGATAATGACCAGGCGGCAATTTCACTATCTAGTGACAAAAATCCGTTAACAAAAACCTCCTTATCTACTTTCAAAGTCTAAACTTGAATGAGACACGAAAGTTGCAGATATAAAACGTTTAAATCCAAAATTATGCTTCCACAAACACTCCAAGCAACCACATGCTTGATTCACCCGCACCGCCACCTTCTCGCAAATGATAGTGTCAAACGCAATGCTTGACCTTTCGCTGACGCAAAAGATGCTTCAGGTGAAACCATGTTCTTTCCAAAGCAAAGTGATTCGGCTGAACTTCTATTTTGCTTCTAACATTTAAATACCTTACAAAAAAAATACGAAGGTAACAACATAAAACATTTTAGAATATCTAAAATAATCATAATAATAACTTAAATAATAACAATAACTATAATTTTTTCTCTTATAACAATAACTATATATGAAACATGCGTATGGAGTTACACGTCCTCAAAAAGAAATAAATGACGCAAAAGGATAATTTACTACTTTGTTTTATTAATCAAATGTTTAATAATTAAAAATAACCAGCGAAAATGTGCGTTTGTGTGTGTCGGGAGCACACACACACACACACACACACAATGTAGAAATACCTATAGTTTGGAGAGTGCACTAAAAAATAACATTTGGTATGAAGGTAAAATGAATTAAAATGCATAACAAATATATATAGGTAAAAAGAAACAAATATTCATCTTGACTCAGCCGAAAAGGCTACAAGCCATACCGAAACGGCATTCACTGGAAAATACCGCCTAAAATCGATGGTAACCCCACTTACGAACTCGTCTTGGGCCTCGTGTGAGACAATCGTTAATCTCAGGTACCTCTTTAATTCTTGTCTAATTCCGTTTCTGTCACTCAGCACATTTCGAAACTCGTAAATGACACTAAAGGGAAGTCCACCAGTGTTCGTAAAAGTGATAATTCGCTGATACAATAGATTAGTGGAGCATTTACATGAAGCGCTGAGCAACAGGTCCGGAACCGCCATCAGAAGCCTTGTGTGAGCCGGAGAAAATGCAGGTTTAAATGAAAGTTCGCGAAGCAGCTAAGAACAGAATAAATGAAACGGTTTTACAGCGTCAGTGATGTTTATTGTCAATTAATGTTTTCAAGTGTTTACGAACCTACGATCTCGGTGGTTGGGTTTTCACGACCTGAAAACAGATGTTTATCAACGCCACTGTCCAGTTCTTCTGGAGGAGCCATTTTTTCTTGCCTCGTTTTCAAAGAACTGAAAACTATCCGTGAGTCGTCTATAAATGCATAATAATACCAAGCACACACATCTAGTTCAAAAGGAAAAGGAAGACGTATAAATGGTATGTGCTATTCAGTATAGTATTACTTTCGAAGGACCTCACAAAAGATAAAAAAAAAAATTGCTGAATAATTAAGTGTGGTCTATGGCCAAACCCCAACATCAGATTTCCACTGCATGTCTATAATTCCTTCAAGCGATAGTTTTCTTTTTCTAGAAAGGGATTATAATTTGCACCTTCTGTGCAAATAAATCGTGCCACAGATCACCTTCCAAACATTATATTCAATAAAGATCACCCATATTCACCTTTAATACATGATCCTCTAAAATGATTGACTTGCTACTTTTTTCTTTTGCATAAATAAAAATTAACAT
>NC_089795.1:69682662-69690162 GCF_040412425.1 Macrobrachium rosenbergii
CACGGTTCTACTGCGACTATCCAAGAGCTTCCACTTTCGCATTGCAAATGAATTCCGCTAATAACACAGGGACTTACCCCTAATCAAACCCTTAGTCAAAGCCCAGATTTTGAGTAATGGATCAGCTACCCGGGGCGATAGAGTGGCCAATTACCTGGGCGTCAACCCGTCTCATAATGACTCACTGGGCCTGATCTGCATTGCCATCTAAAGACTACAGTGATCAATTAGAATTAGAGAGGCCCAATGATGAGAGCTTCACAATTAATTGAGAACATTTACTTCAGCAGATCTGAAGCGTTGGGCCTTAATTAAAAATGAGAATATCTTTTGCAATATGATCTACAGATCATTTTACTCTTTTATTGATCTTTCGTTTTCATTTCCTTGCAGTAAAGTAGATGGACAGCCGTCAATCGTCTACTTACATGAATCAGAAACAACTCCATGCACTGCATTGCATTTAATAAAATGTTCATGGGTAAGGACAAAATCTTAAAAACACGATCATTGTTTACATAAAAAAAACGAAAATGCAGGGTAGGACTCAGCCTGGACAGCAGAATCGTGAGATACATTTTACCACTAATTAGCATATTTTACGAAATGAAAATAAACAACCCTGTCAGTTTTATAACTGCTTACACAGTTCATGGTAAAAATAAACTTGAAAGTATTCCAACATCTTCATGAATGGCTTATTATACACTATTACCACTACTAATAATAATGAACATGACAAGGGTGTTCACGTGTGTAGAAAGATTTACAGGAGTTACAGCGTAGGCGTTAGTACTGTAATGTCGGAAGGACTGTGGGACGTAACACTATCTTTAAGAATTCATTGTCGCTAATGAAAGTAGCAGGCATGATTCTTTCTTTTTCTCAATCGTGGCTAGGGCGTTCTCGCAGAGAAATTCAGAGGGAAAATTAAAATGGACAGAACTAGCTGAATATGTATTCCGATATGAAGCTGACTGATCGGAGAAAGTTTAAAGAACTGTTTAAGCAAGTAATTCTTAAAGGATCAATTGTGGAGAAAATTTAATTAGATTACATGAATGGGTAAATTTCGTGGGCGTACTATCATGAAGAACGTCAAATATAATCATTACTTGGTTATAGTTGCAAGCACACGAAAAAGTTCCAGTAAATGAGAGGGAGTTCAGGATGTGGAGACGAACATCTTTAAGATGAACCTGTTTGATAAGAAAGCAGCAAGAACAACATATGAGAATACGACGGGCGAAGAATTCGGCTATTAATACAAAAGCATATGAAGAGTTTGAGGTGTTCATGGTGCAGTCCATGAGATGACACGGTGGAAAACACGTTATCATGGGTGAGAAGATATACCAAAATTTGTTGAGGCAGTTAGGTCATTAGAGATATGTCACGTAGGGAGGAAGTACGGAGAAAGAGGGCGCAAAGACAGGGGAGCAGTGCAGGATACACACGTTTTCGACGGAGGGAACAGAAACTTAAACGGTTCAGGACTGTTTATTTGACGTGTTGGAACAAGAGGGCTTAAATATTCAAGGATGCACGAATGTTTCAACGTAGGGGTGAATGGTACATTATATGAGAATGAGTTCGACATTCTGCTAATGAAACTCAGCGCCGGTATAAGTATCTAAGAAATTCGGAAAGTTTTCTGCACTAAATTTACTTCTAAATTCCACAATGATATGGCAGTAACCATGTTCCTGTTTCCTTTGGAACCCACCAGTTTAGGCGAACACGAATTCTTGCATCAAAAAGTTATAGGTACACTAACAATAAAACATTGAAAATAATGACAACACAAAAATCAGAACATTTATGAATGTACCTAAGCATACCCAATACGGGTATTTCGATGTAATGCCATGCAGTTTTTAAACTTTGAGATATATTCCGGTTAATTGTAAACTAACATCTTCAAACCCGTAACACAGGTTTTTTCTTCGTCTAACTGGCATCTCAAACAACTGGTGATAAACTCTGGAACTGTTCTTCAACAATTAAACCATAGTAGTTTCCATTAGAACATTACTTTCGAAAAATGTGCATCGCCCTCTCCTTAGCTAAACATTTACTATATCTGTGAAGCATATATCGGGGATAAAATCTGTGAATGCTGTTGCCTGGATCGTTTAACTTTTCTGCCATCAAAGAAGTCCGTGAGTGGGGCTGGGAAAATATGAGTGACTACGTGGTGTGGCAAGATAAAGTCCGGAATTAAGTTCACCTTGAGAAAGGGTTCCTTTTAAAAGGGGATCCCAAAATTGCCACACGACCAGGTAGCTTTATATTATGCCCAGATATCGGTCAACATATCTGAACACCACGTACAGGCAGCGCAACAATCCACATTTATTTTAGTAAAATAACAACACACAATTTAAAAGAGGTAGTCTTCGAGACGTTTCTCAGAATCAAGTTTTGATTCAAAGGGCAATGAATTAAAGACCACCAAGGGAGTCTTAAAATGGGAAAAACATAATATAAATGAAGCGATAAACCTTCCAATGAATTAGGACTTAAAAGAAATCCAAGAACTCCTGGTGATCAGGTAGATAAAAAAAAAAAACTCATCAAAAGACGCACAGAATCCATTGGCATTAAAAATCATTCTTCTTCAATCAGACAGTCACGAGGTCATCTAAAACGACTGTCTTGGAAAAATAAACTCAATAAAACCACTAAGCTTTTAATTAAGAGTACAATGGCAGCTCTGCATTAAAATGAAGTTGCAGTTTATAATTCAAAGGGGCTTGTTCCATTTGCTCAATTTTTCTGTGCTTGACATTTTACTAAGAGCGTTTTCCTCGTGTATTTTTGCAATGCGATGAAAATATGTATATTAAAGAACTAATACCAGGAATATCAGTTACCGACCCAAGGATCTCAAAATCAAAACATGAATTTACTTTTCTGTGATTCGGTTATAAAATTACTATACAATATGAACAAAATCATCATAGCAATAAAAAAAATAAAAGAGAAGTTCATTAGAAACACTTCTCTCACATGAAATTTTATTCCTTGAGAAACTAATTACGAAAGGAAAAAAATATGAAAAGTAGCAATAAACCAGGTGATACGATCAAGGCACCTTCCAAAGTACAAGTTGCAAATGAAGTCGAATACAATAAAGTGCAGCATGAAGAACCGCTGATCCGTGAGGCAACATTCCTCTTGCACTTGCAGACCCTCCAGAGAATGAAAGGGGGCCAGCCTTTGAAGAGATATCTCGGGACGGAAAGATCTGTTCTTATGAGACCATCATCCCTATCACTTTCCTGTTATTGCCAACACCCTTTTATTATCCCAAACCCTATCGCTCCGCAAATCGCATTCGCTCCCAGGCAAGAGAAACCGCAAAACCATCCAATGAAATCCTAACCCTTTACTTTGATCTTCATAGTCTCAGAGCTAGAGAGAGAGAGAGAGAGAGAGAATGTGGTCCTGAAGCAAATCGACATGCCATAGCCGTATGGCACAACCGAAATCGTACTATCCCGAGAAGAGCCCCTTATGATTATAAGATACTAAGATCAAAAGATTACCGGCGCTCCTCCTCCCCGCACTACTTTGGAGCTTTGCAGGATGACAAGTCAATCGTTTGGCGCCAGGGATCATTATCAAGACGGTCTAATAATTCTAACTTTGTTCACTCGATATTAGACAGAGAAAGAGAGAGAGAGAGGAGAAGGAGAGATAAAAATGCAGAATCATTCATAGAAGGATATTGAGAAGCAAAGTTAACGAGACTTCAGATGAATCAACTTTACAACGCAGTTACTTCGCTAATTTCTTGCTTAACTTTCTTTTACTTTACATTTAGCAATATCTTTTTCTTGGCTTTACAGCTCTCAAGTTCTTATCCATGATCTACAACCGAAGATCTTCATTACGCAGAATATTTTAATGTCTTTCCAACAATTAATCTAATTCAAAAGCTCTCTACTACTTTTCACATTTCTGCTTCCTTTCCTTTCCTTTTCTTCTTTTTTTATTATTTAAGGTTTTGCCATTTAGGGAATATAGATTGGTTCTTGTTAATAACACAATTATGAACTTAGAATTTACTTTCCAAGTTTCAAGATTTAATATCTATACCTTAATGTTTCCATAAACTGAATCTAAGCTACCCTATGTTAAGGCTAATAATGCATATCGATCGCTTAAATTGGCCTAATTGTCGGTGATTAGGTTCCTTCTTCTTAATATCGGTTATTAAATTTCTTCTTTATATATATATTATACAGAATTCCTGCTTCCCGGCATTTGAAAGCTTCATCGGCGTACGGTATCAGTCTGTCTCTTCAATTTTACTCAAAACATTTACTGATTCGTTTTCAGTGCATAGCATCAATACATGCCTTTACGAGTGAATCTAACAGATGGAGAAACAAAGCAATAATTAACAAAATCGAAAGAAAGTTTACTTTTGACACCAGCTATATTCTGCTATTAATACCCTGACGGGTTTTAATCTATAAGATGGCAGAAAATTGACCTCTCCTACACCGGATAAACGCAAAAAAGTCAGATTACTAAATATCGTGCATATTATCTTAACGACGCTTAATGACAGGGACTAACTTTGACCTCGACCTGTTACCCAGAACAAAATGTGAGCATTCCCGCCTTTGGAAGCAGCAAGACTTGTACGAAAAATGCCCCATTAACTTTGACATATCCATTCACTCAAGATTTTCAAGACAAAATGAAGAAAACTCTATTCTCTCGGTTAGTCCAATTTGTAGTTATTGAAGCAGAGCCAAATCCCATCTGTGACCAAGGATAATAAGATTTATATTTCAATTTCACAATCAATAAAAATTAATGTTAAGTTCAAGAGCCCTGTTGAAGTTACTCCCGTGTTTCACACTCGTGAAGCAATGCCGAAATAAATGCCAAGATAAATGCTACCATCACTGACATCTTTTATCAAACACAGCCATACCCTAACTCAGTATTATCAACCACTCAGAGAATGGTACCCATATCCAATTTTCTCTCTTTTATTCACACGACCAGTGCTTATCATAACAGGCACATATCATATAAGAAAATGTGCTTAATCTGATGGAAGAGGGTGTTAACAGTTTTTTACCATCCCACGGACCACTAATTATGCCACAGAGATAAACGCACTGCTTGTGACCATTCAGATTATTGCTGCGTGTAACTAAACATAGCATGGAAGAGCTTCTCGCAGGAAGGCAAACAAAGTCAATGTGGAGGGTTTTACTATAACTATTGGTCGTCTGAATGCAAAATTCTTGATGTAATCACCGCCACGCACCACGAACAACGCCCAGAAAGAAAATAAATTTCAAATTCGCTCGGTAAATGCAAAATAAAAACAAACGAAAAAGAATGTTAATGTATTTATCTTAGGTGCATACAAGTCCGCGTTAAAGGAGGTGAAGTCCCAACACCACAGGTGCATTTTCTAATCCAAAATTTACTTACATTATGTAAATAACACAAGGTGCAGAGCTTCTGACTAACCCACGAACGGGTTAACTGTGACTTAAATCATGACCTATGCTACTGAATCTATAACTGTATACAAACTTCTCTTGAAGTGCATCCCGTTACATGGTGGATGTATAGAGCAGACAAAAAGAAAAAAAAAACTTCCAATACACTCGACTTGCACGCGGATGACTGACATCGTTAAAACGCCACATTATTCAAGTTTTAAATCAACCATTCGTACGGCATACGTCATGAATAATTTTAATAATTGGACTTAAAGCTGAAAATAAACTCTTCTTTAAGTTTACAGCTATCGACACATTAGATATAACGGACGATAAGTTTTTGAGTTCAAAATAATATGGCTGGCAAGTGCATCTACTCTGCTCACTAGATATTTGCAAAACTTAGAGAATATTAATATTAGAGCAAACACCTGTAACATAATAATCTCCTGTGCCAAATGATAAAATACCGTAAGTAAAAGAAAGAAAATAAAGAATATTAAACAAGGGATTAATAGGGTTTCCACCAGGTGACAGTGGGGAAAAATAGTTCCAAAGGTATAATGAGGCCCGAGTCAAAAGAAGCTCATTCCATTCCAAGCATATTTTCAAGTGACTGAAATTTACACCCAGCCAATCATGCAGAGGCTCTCTAACCCATCCAATCAAGAGCCTAAAAAGGGGGACCACCAATTTACGTTCGCTCACTTGGGCGGCGGGTGACCATTTCTCCGAACCATGAGACCATTATCTGGGCACTTCTCCTACTTATTCATCAATGCAGGTCATTTGCATACTCCTTCGCCATCTTGGGCTCACACATCTCATCCCCAACGGGAGAGTTTAAAAAAATCATGAATAAATCAGTAGCTGGAGCCTTCTCTGAACACTAACAATGAAACTAGTAAAAAGAACTATTGAAGTGCAAAGACAAATTACAAAAAAAAAGCCAAATGGCAATCAATATTGCTGGAAAAAATTCACTAAAGGATAAAATGCAAACTTGTTTGCACTTGAAACACATATATATAAGGTATACTTATGTGATGTGTACAGACATTCATGACATTAGTACATAAAATAAATGAATTTACCTATCTAATCCACCCTACACAAACACACACACACACACACACACACACACACACACACACACACACATATATATATATATATATATATATATATATATATATATATATATATATATATATATATATATATATATAATTGCTATCCATCTCTCAATTGCAAACACTGCATACTGGATAGATAGGTACACACAGTTAGTCTTTATCACAAATCGATCCCTTTACCGTTAAATTCTATTAATTCCTGACCCCTTCCACCTTCACTTATAATCTAAGAACGGACTCTGCCACCAGGTAATTGCAAAATTATTTTATCTTTTAATTTGTTTTCCTTTTATTAAGCATAAATTTATGTTGGCAAAACAAGAATTTTGTTAAATTTAAATCGGGGGTTCGCTGTGTTCGTCAGCTGACTTTGAAACACCTATATAATAATAAATCCAGATTTAAGAGAGAAAACAACAAAAAAAGAATGAATAAGGAAATATTATATGATTCAGGAAAAATAAAATCACCAATTTGAATAACGTAAAATGTACTTGAAAGTTTAACCGAAGAACAGTTTATTCAGTGATTTTTTTAAAAAAAGCCACGGGCATCGTACACGACATACCCTCCAAGCTTCTTAACAAATTTGGAAGTACCATCCTTTTTTTAAGTTGCCTGACTGGACAGGCGTATTCAACCAACACATGTCACGCTGAGATATTCAAGCACCACACGCCACTGAACCAAGAAGGCATGCAATTGTCACAAAACGCTTGGAAATTAACAGCCATCAAATACTTTATGTGTAAGAAGTCGTAGACAGCATGGTGATGCCTATCAACTCCTGGGAATGTTGTCTAAATTCCAAGGCGCTGTACCACTCTTTACCTCCATTATTTAATTTGGATTTGCCAAGCCCCAAGGCTGTTGATACTTGGGGG
>NC_089795.1:69695162-69922662 GCF_040412425.1 Macrobrachium rosenbergii
GAGAGAAAATCCTATCTTGAGGCTCTTATCTAAGCAGTCACTCCTTATTTGCATAACCGCTAAAGGGTCAAAATAGTGTTTCTTCTCTGATAAACACCTGTCAGGAGATTGGAAAAGTTAACAACGTTAGCTCGCTGTAATTGCAACTTTGTCTTGCATGCCGTGCTTCTACTGTAGTAGGACTACTGGATCATGGTTGAAGATTCCTCAGCCAACTCATACTTCTCCCTGACATTCTGAAGGAGAAGTATGTGCCCTTTGTCAGAATCGTGATCGATTTCCTTACATATCCATTTCATAGTTTGGTATGCATTGCTGGTTCGTTCATCGTAGAGGTATATCTGGTAAATGACATTAAATAAGTCAAGCGGTGCTTTGCCTCAGCTAATTAATTGCTGTGAAATGATTAGGTAAGATTACCACTTATACATATATGTATGTACAAGATAATTGAAAGTTTGCCCAAAGACATGGTGAAAATACTGTAGAATCTATTTTTGTTTATGATAATTGGAAGAAGGCCAAAAACTCAAAATTCAGCCTAGGAACCGGTGTAATAATATTCAGAGTGCCTTACTTATGTTATAAGTCAGGCTCCCAACATCTACTTCAAAATGCCTCTTGAAGCTTATACAGTACACAAGAAAGGTTTGAGTATACCCTACCTGCAGTTCTTCATAAATGACTATAAAAATAAGCATACTGGCAAACATACGCGTGCTATATGTATGTATGTATTCACTGACAGCAAACTGACTCATCAGAAGAACTAGAACTGATTGAAGTAGGCTATTTTGCCTGTAATTGTTGCACCAGCTTATGAATTAGATATCAAAACTGTGTAAATAGAAGACCTCTTATGTGCACTTTGCTGGTTCTTATATATATATATATATATATATATATATATATATATATATATATATATATATATATATATACATACACACACATATATATATATACATATATATATATATATATATACATATACATATATATATATATATATATATATATATATAAATAATCAACAAAGTGCACATAAGAGGTCTTCCATTTACATTTTTGGTCAAAACTAATGATTACTAGAAGCTATTAAAGACAACAGGCTATTTACGAGAAGCAGCAACAAGCTGCAAAACGCTGAAGTTTTGTCAATCGACTCCTGTCAAACCAAACCATCAAAATTTGTACATCAACAGTTTTAAAACTTGAGAAATACTCAGTGTGAAGACTCTGACTCAACACTTTTATGTTACACAGCTTCAGAAAGGATAATTTCACTAAAACGGAAAACACTGCTATCTCTAGTCAGTTACACCAATCTGAAATCAACATAGAACATAACATACAAAGACCAACATGTAAAAATAATTTCTGCATTTGCTGATCTCAACGCACTTCACAGATTAATACAAGTTTAAACCATTATTTAAGATCTGAGATAGGATTCGGGCAAGATTCTGTTCCACGAGACTTAATTGGCATCGTTCAGCTTTCAGAAAATCATATAATTGTTGCTTACTGATACAGTTCACTGATGCAGCCAATATGAATTTCTAATAGTCATTATATATATATCTTGATTTTATACCCTGTTTTGAAATCGAAACGCTTGAAATCCCAGACCAATGGGTGAACGACACTTGTAAAATCAATATTCTCTAAGTTCTGTGGCTCAAAAATATGAATTAGACTGCGATAAGACACCACATACGTTCAGCCTCTAATAAAAACGAAAAAACTATCATTTACCACTCGAGATAATATTGAGCAAGGGGAATAAAATTTAGGAGTATAAAGAGACAAGCCATTAAATTCATGAACCGTAACGGCTGCAGAATCGTAAACATGGTTTGAGGGCTACCGAACTGCGTTAGTTCATTACGAAACAAAAGTATATCCCAACCATTGCTTGGGATGGTTGGTAAAAGTGACCCCCCCAACAACAAAAGAAACAAAGCCGTCCCCATGACGCCCCTCCCCAGACGCTCGAAAATACCCAAGAAAAGAAAGCTAGCGTTTCAATAACATGGATGTGGCAAGGGCATTTACAAGAATCAGCATCACTACAGCGCAAGGGGCTCAAACGACGACCAAGACTGAAGAATCAACGAAAAGGAGAAAATACAAAAGGAAATGAGAGAGACAGCGCTGAGGGGAACCTTTCAAAATGGTTAGGATTATATTATATGATTTCATTGATGCAATGGACAATAAGCTAATAATGAATACATTAATAACCCAAGAAAGGGTTAAACACTGAACCGTAAAACACAGCAATTTCTTCAACGAGCGACTGTGAGAAAAGTCACACATAAAATGCTACATTAATCCATGACAAGTCTATTACGACATAAATAGTGCTATAATCCTCGGCCTATAAATAAAAAATCGGGATGAATTCTCCCGATAACAAGCTACACGTATAACTATAAATTTTTTCATATTTATGCTGCACTTACATTAGCACCATGATAGCTGTTTCAAATACAGCCATAAAATCTTTCACAATATGAGACAGAGAAGTGGCGGGTTGAAGATATTTTTTCAATATTTTTCGAATTAGGAAAACGTGAAATAAAATTTTTTTTTTTGGTACTGTACGATGTCTTAGGTACAGAAGGCAATTACATTTCTGTGACACGGTACCAACCCTTCTCACTTCTGATAGCCAACAGAAAACGTAAAACTGGCGCAACTTGACAAAAATTACGAACGCTGAATAATAATAATAATAATAATAATAATAATAATAATAATAATAATAATAATAATAATAATAATAATAATAAAATTGTGAGAAATTCAAAGTCAAAAAGGAAAAGCCAAAATAATTCCGAGCAAAAAATGAACGCCGTCGCCACAACGATTCAATGTTTTTTGGACAAAATACGAATACCTTTGGAACAAATCACGCAAATCCTTTCTCTGTCTTCAATAATAAATAGCCTATACAGATCTAACCCCCCACTAGCTTTAGATGAAGGATCTCCCGGTAAGTGACAGGTTGATCGACCAACTACCGTTCTCTAGAAGTAAATGGTGTTCGATGAAGTCATCAACAAAATAGATTTCTTCTAGAAGACAAGGCACCAGCAAACACGTGTACGCATACACATATACTATATATATAGATGTGTACATATATATGTATGCATGTTTATATATATATATAAACTTTTTATTTATAAGCATATTCACAAAATAATTTTAGATAGATAAATGTATGAATACATATCTACAAATTACAATATTATGCATATTATTGTAAAAATTATGCTAAATGTATAATGTACATGTGTAATCTGTCTGCCAAGGGCCCTCTTAACCAAATACATCTGCAAAAACTTTAACAAGATTATGGGACTCGGGTTCGTTTCCCGCTACCGGATATCATAATTTCTTCATATTTCTTGCACTTGGACCTTAAGGCTTTGTAGTGACAAGCGTATCCAAAAAGCGCAGAAGAATTGAGATTAATATACTATATATATATATATATATATATAAATATACCAGCAGATTATACATACATACATATATATATATATTATATATATATATATATATATATATATATATATATATATATATATATATATATATATATATATGTGTGTGTGTGTGTGTGTGTGTGTGTGTGTGTGTCTCATTACCACTTGAAACATTAAAGACTGGATGTAAAACCTGACAGACTTCGGCTTCATTTCTGAGCCATTATCGAAGGACTGATAAATGTGGCACAAATTCACAATATATATGCAAAGGGTATGGTACAAACAAACATAAATAGGCCGCTGGAAACCAAAAATCTGCTCCTGACAAGTGCCAGGGGGTGGAGCTGTACAGTCATTCGTGGCTGAGGTCAGGTACTCCGTTTACAAATCTGTTGATCCTTTTTCCCATCCATATCTACTACCTTCCATAACATTTAAACATTTTACACTTTACACATTTTAAACAAAGTATTAGATGTGGAGGGAAAACGGATCAACAGATCAACGGAGTTCCCGATCTCAACCAAAACTTGAGCGTACGGCTCCACCCTCTGGCAGCTGTCAGGTGTGAATATTGGGTTTCTAACGATCTGAATGATTGTTTGTGCTGTGTTCCTAGTGTATATCTTGAAAATTTCAACCGCTATTTTTCAGTACTTCGGTAATGGCTTAGAAATAAAGCTGAAACCGGTCAAGATTTACACCAATTCTCGAATTTTCCTAAGTTTTAATGAGAGACATAAAAATCATGCGCCAAGAGTGATTATAATCATGCTTGTAAGACAAGATCACAAACAGACATTAAAACAAGATGTTTAACAAGTTTTCAGATACAATACCTAACAGAATCAGCTAATATACGTAAGATCTGTTAACAAGTAACTCGAATTAATCTCAGTATGATTACTAGAGAATAACTTCCAAGACCATGACAATGACTTCCGAAATCAGAAGGGTCACTGGGGAGAGAGAGAGAGAGAGAGAGAGAGAGAGAGAGAGAGAGAGAGGAGACCAATCGAAGAAAAAGCAGGGCAGTTAAGTCCTCCATTTGGATAAGATATCCAAGAGAGAAAAAAGAGGAAAAAAAGGCAACGGGAGAAAAAGAACAAGAATTGCCACTTCAGATGCCAAGAGATAAGACACATCTGGAGCGAGGAGCCCCAGCATCTTAATGCTTATTATTTATGAAGGAAAATAGATAACAGATGTGCCTGGTAAGCTATGCATAGGATTGCTACGATTAACGTGTAAGACATAATTCATAATGATTACAGCAGATAAAAAGGGCGGAGAGACGTAAATAAATGGTGCAGAAACAGAAACGAAATGGCGATTAATAAGTGACTTAAGAGGTGTGGCACCAGAGAGAGAGAGAGAGAGAGAGAGAGAGAGAGAGAGAGAGAGAGAGAGAGAGAGAGAGAGAGTTGCTTGTATTAACAACTGGCACTTACCATGTCCAGATTAAATAAAATGCCTAACACATGGCTCGTAAAGCAAAACATGACGACTTAGGTTAACGTTAAATATGATAACATCTGGCATATAAGCGGATTTTACAAACAGTTGACCTGTATGGCATATTTATGTATCATGTCCTTCCCGTAAAGATCGATCATCATTTAATAAGGTGACAATAAAAACGTGCATTTTTATATATATATATATATATATATATATATATATATATATATATACATATATATATATGTGTGTGTGTGTGTGTGTGTGTATGTATGTATGTATAACACACACACACACACACACACACATATATATATATATATATATATATATATATATATATATATATATATATCGAAGGTCGAGGTATCAATTAACTGAGAGGATCTAAAAAAGGAACAAGTCTTTAGTTAAATGAGAGAGAGAGAGAGAGAGAGAGAGAGAGAGAGAGAGAGAGAGAGAGAGAGAGAGAGAGAGAGGGGATAATACCTGTAGGACTGTAAAAGTCAATTTCGTGTGAAAGACCAACAAAAATGACTCCGAAGACAGAAGGTCATGTTCCCTCACCCCGAACGGACTGCTGGGCTACCTTCTCCTCGAATATCAATTTAAGCACCGAGGAGCATATTTGGCGCAACAGTTCTCAAAAGTTACGCAACACGAGACAATTTCATTCGACAGATAAACATATCTTTTTACGTATTCGCAGAGCGATTTAAGACTGAAAAACACATATTGAAATATTGCCAAAGGTGCGGATAATCCATGTAAGTCCTCTCGCTAACATGATAACAATCTTGTACAAAAAGAATGTCAAATAGACACGAACGAAACCCACCTACTGAACAAATAATTGTCAATAACACGATACCATTTCAAAAATAAGTTTCTTAATCCGGAGAGGATTAAGCAATGTACTAAAACCGGAATGAAGATCAACCTAAAAGAATCGGATATAAAATCTTTAATAGCAACATAAAAAAAGAACTTGCTTAAACGAATGTTTAGATAAATTACAATAAAAATAGCGATATCAGTAATAACTTTAAACTAGGAAATGTTACACATAATCATGAACAAAATGATAAAGTTAAGCAAGACCAAAATCAACTGACATATATATATATATATATATATAGTATATATATATATATATATATATATATATATATATATATATATATATATATGAATTTTTTACATATATTTCTACACACACACACATATATATATATATATATATATATATATATATATATATATATATATATATAATGTACTGTATGTATATATGCATATGAATGTTTGAATGTATGTGTATATATATATATATATAATATATATATATATATATATATATATATATATATATATACACACACACATATTTACATATATATGTGTGTGTATAACTGAACCACGAAAATATGGAACGTGATGAATATATAAATAAAGACAAAATCCACAAGGAAATAGAAACAATGGAGTGCTGCAAGACCTTTCGACTTTGGTCCTTTACTTAGCAGACTCTGCTCAGTAAAGGACTATGTGTCAAAAGGCCTTGCAGCAATCCATTTTTTCTCTTTCCTTCGTGGTTTTGTCTTTACACACACACACACACACACATATATACACATATATATATATATATATATATATATATATATATATATATATATATATATATATATATATATATATATATATATATATATATATATATATATGTATAGAGAGAGAGCATTTCTTAGTTTCTTTTACATTCTTTCAATTCGTCCAGCTATTTCGTATCAAGAATAAAAGTCAAATTTTTCCTGTTGTTCTTATTTCTCAGAATAAACAAAGAAACCTCTTTTATTCGCAAAACATTTAATCCGGCCTCTATAAATGGAGAAATGGGGACTCCACCTTTCCAAAGACTATTACCTGGGGGAACCACCTGCTTTCCGAAGGTTCTAAAATGAACTCGGCTTACATTCCTTCAAATAATATCCTTGAAGGTGAATAATCTCACTGGAAGAAGTAACGCTAAAGAAATATATAGAGAGCGTTCAAGCGAGAAGAATTCGATTTTTTTTCCGATGAGAATGAAAAGTTTTGCCGAACAGACAAATCCTCACTGATAGAATCTATGTAAATTCTGTAAGCTCTATCTAGTTTCTTTCGGTTGCATTTTGAATTACAGACTAGATGTTCCTCATATCATGACATCAGCATATCAAATAAAAGAAAAAACCAGTAAAATGTTTTATGAATGGATTATGGCCGCCTTACAAATAAATGGACACTGATAACTAAGAAAAGATTAACGGTGAAAGCACACAGCGGTGATGTAGAGTCCAGCTATCTCGACGCATAAAGAATTAAGACTACAGTTTCGACTCATTCCCAAACATCTCCAGCAACACTGTCAAAAGGATTTTTAAGATTAGGATACGGTATTCCTTTACCACCAAATCTGTCAAATTTCTTCGAGGATAACACAACGATGACCCTAACCCTTCCTAGATGTTTCAAATACAGCACGTTTCTCATCCGGGCCAAATTGCTCCCACCCAAAAAACTATACTTCTGTACAATGGGACAACTTCTTTTTGGCAGTTACGAGACCCTTAACTAAGTCGTAAATTATCTTAAATTATTTTTCACACGCACACACACGTATATAAACATTTCTTTAACCATCTGCCTTTTCCCTTTCTTTGCTTCTTTGATACCTGTGTATACAGGGCATGAGCTGTAAACTAGGATCCCGCCATTTTCACACAATACAGTAGCCAGAATGCTTTGGTTTCATTCGAACACCTTACTGAAGCTACTGGAGCAAAACAATGATAGCCTATGGCAATCAGTTTCAGTGGCGCTACCATGGGCTACGTATGTTCATCATATCAAATTCATTTAATTCCAAGAGAGGAATGATGCAATTTCTTGTGAATGTCAAGCCGAAGAAATCAGTGCGCCTTGTTGTCGAGCATTTGGTAAATTCATGTTATAACATAACCGTGACTGTTTGTCATTCCTCGTTGAAGTTTCAAATTCTTTTACACATGGATTGGTTACGTATCAATGCATCATAATTTATTGTCATTTTGCTTAAAATTAAGCACAATTATTTTATGCGCCCGTGGTTTGACCGGATTAAATTGCTGAATATGCTGATGCTGCAGGAGCATGTACAACGGAATAATGAACCGACTGCAATTAGGTGGCTTATCCTTTCTACCATCAGGTTCATAAACTTCTACTAGGCACCCTTCTACCTTGGGACAGCGTGCGTAAGTCTCTTAAGTCACTGGGACTACTTAAGGCAGCAAGTCCAGTTAGAGGTGTTTACTACCTTCACAATCGTACTAAACTGGAAACTGACTCACATACAGTTATGCACGAAGGCTGGGAGAAAATCAGCTGCAAGTGCAGTGTGTGTGTGTGTGTGTGTGTGTGTGTGTGTGTGTGTGTGTGTGTGTGTGTGTGTGTGTGGAGGGGATGCACATTACCCTGTGAAGTCGATGATGCCTGGGGAGCATTCAGTATAAGGGTTTAAACCTCAATGAAAATTTTAAAAAAGCATAGCGAAGATTACTGTCTCGTTTTGACCCCGGAATCACTCCTAATACGTTAAATCATTCAAGACATACAGGTAAAGGTAGAAAATATTTAATTTCAAAGTCAGTGGTTTGGTCGACTTATCAAGATGGTTGAGATCTCGAGCTTTTAATCAATATATATTTGTGGTAGTTGGAAACCAGAAGAGTAGTGAGAGCTAGAGGGTAGAGGTGGGATACAATGAAGTAGTAGCAATGCTTGTGTATTATCTGTAGAACAAACAAAGGGTGTTAACTTCATGAAGTTGAAGGGAATTCGAAATAGAGGTAAAAAATGGCAATCTGTTAGACAGAAAGCCTTTGAATTAACTCCATCAAGGTGAATAATGTACACAAAAAATAAAACTTCCCATATGTGGGAACAATACTTCGTAAAAAGTCGCCAAAGTCGCACATCAACCTGCAGATGGCTCTCAGAGGAGCAGCAGAAGCGAGATCTGAAGAGAATCACCATATCTCGTACAGACAGAGGAAGTATGGCCCATAATATGGTCATTCTAAGATATGCCGCTTGTAATTTTCAAGACCAAAATGCTGATACCTCAAAGGTCTGAATTTCTATATTTTGAAAAATTATTATGAAGATTGGGAAGTGAAACAAAGTTACAGGAATGAAAATGATTTTGGATCTATTAAAACGGGCTAAGCTTCTTCTATAACATTTGGGTGCTATTCAAACTGAAAATGAAATCTGTGGAGATCTGAAAGTCAAAAGTACGGCAGTTATCGTTCCCCTAATGTTTTCGAAGGGTGCTATTAAAAATTAGAACAATGAGTCAACGAACATCATGGAAACTCATGACACTACAGCGTAAAACAAATTAAGTAATTAAACAAAAACAACAAAACTGAATACAAGTACAGGAACTATAACTCCATCTACTGATGCTGCTAGAATCTGATACCATAACTGAAATGTTACTTACAAATTATGGTACTGATTTAGGATGGTGGAGAAAGAGAGAAAACACTGACTTGAAAAGGAAGTAAAAAAAAAAAAAAAAAAAAAGGGGGAAGGCTTGAATGAAGGAGAAAGACAGCGTTTTTTTTCGGTCTGGAGGCAATGAAACTAAAAAGAGGAAAAACGCCCCAGACGTAGCACGGTTCCTTAGCCTTTTCGATGCACGAAGAAGTGAACTGAAGGCAAGGGTATGTCATGACACGTACATCTGAAAGTTCCAATGAAGAGTCTTGTGGTCTCTCGACGAGAGTTGTTAGGTTTTACAAGCCGAACGGCCCTACCGCCACGATTGAAGTCTTCCCATGCAACGTTATAATTATGGCTTAATAATTCCTCAACCATAATAATACTACATATCAATTAGTATCCTCCTGAGGTCTGTTACCACGACCACTGATATGTAATAAAATTATAGGTAGGAAGTGATGATAAAGTGTGCTTCTAATACATTTATATAGTTGGCAGCTGCAAGTAAGACTTCCTTCAAAGCCTAATAACAATGTTCTCAAAAGCAAAAGGCTTCACACTTGTGTTTTAGTTTTAAAATACAGCAAGTTTATGAAAATTTTTGGAAACTAAGTATTATAATTTAGCCATTCTAAAAGATATCTGTTATCATCATTAATCACTACATGCACATCACACAGCAGAGCTATTATTAAAATATCTGATATATAACTACCCGGCATTTACATTTTATGCAACGACGATAACAGGCTGAAGAAACTAAAGATGAACCAGATATGAACTTTATTAGGAATAAGTTAGGCCTTTCTTTGTTACAAAATGATGGATATATATATACATATATATATATATATATATATATATATATATATATATATATATATATATATATATATATTTATAACATACATACATGCACATATAAGTATATATGTATAATATACATATATATATACATACACATAATATATATAATTTTATATATATATATATATATATATATATATATATATATATATATATATATATATATATATATATGAGAATGATTTTTTCGTATTTATTTTACAGACTTTATAGATAATATGAAATCTTTCTTACTGTTTGAAACAGTGTATACAAAACGAATAACAACCTTGTATATAGAAAATTCCCCAGTTAAGATTACCAAAACATAATATCTCTCCAAGTTTATGTTCCATTATGGTCCAAACGCTTCTCAGATGTTTGGAAACATTAATATTAAACATCGTAAGACCCACTAATATATTAGATACTTAAATAAGTTAAAGACTATTCAATAAAAACCTCATAATAAAATTGGCTGTGGTTTTGAAATCTATGAGTTGTGTTTTGTTGTATCGAATTGCTCGTCTAAACAGTTCTCCCGCTCCGTGTAAGACTTTTTCAGCCTGGTTTGGCATCGTTCCTTTACCACGTGGGGTCGACTAACTTTCCTTTTGGGCATAATACATAATACTTTGGCCGATGCTCAGGGGACCCTTCAGTTTGTCAATCTGTATCTTCCAGCAAACTGGATGGGGCAGTAGTAAGAGTCAACCCGTTTACCATTTCATTTTGTATGGAACATGAAATTTATGGACGAAATGACAAAATTATATCTATACTTTAGTTTCGAGGAGGTATCATAATTAATGTTTGTAAGAACTTATCCATAAGGCATATACTCATTTTTTCTTCAGAGGAGATCTAGAGATAAACTGTGCATTGCCTAAAGGGAGCTCTATAATATGAAATGAAAAATTATGAAGAGAGGGAAAAACCCGGAAACCCAATGTAAAATTTTCCATTTAACCCGTAAGAGAGCGGCCGCATAAAAGGATGCAACTCATATTCTAACATCCATAACAAATTACAAAATATGAAAAAAAAAATCATTTCCATGATACTGACAAATCAAAAGTTATAATTAAAACGTATAAGATGCCCTTGCTTAAAATACGAAATACAAATGAACAACAGATATGCAGTATACATATTCTCTACCAAATGTCTTCAAGACAAGATGAGACTAACAAAAAACTTGGATGGCTTTCTTTTATGTTTGCTCAGTCTTAAACTGAGGGGGAAAAAAAGTAAAGAAAGGAAATTCCGGTATTTTCGACATATGTTAAGAATTAATAGTCGTCGACACATTCAATCCTCCTAAGCAGCCGCCATCACCGCAGGACCACCATTGTGACCGAGGACTTTTATGACTCCTGAAGGCACAGCGACGTGCCCGGCCGACCCTCCGCCATTATCGATAGCTGTTTTCTCAATCGGGTAATGTTTCCTCGAAGGGCAAAACAGGACTTAGTGATTACATTAGAATATTCATTTGCCACTTCGAGAAAAAAAATAGGTGTGCACTTATTCAATATATAAATGCTGGTGCCAGAAAACACATTCTATTAAGGAACATTGTTTTGGCATTCAACGATCCGCAAAATAACATATTACTTATCGCCCGAGCTCCAAGAAACGATATTTATATATTAGGTTTGGTGCAATATTCTTGTAGGTTCAAAGCAAGAGCGAAGCTGAAGACTTTTCTCCAATCATATTTAAAGCCAATGACACTAACACCCTTCCACTTTCACGCAAATAAAAATCTGAGAGAGAGAGAGAGAGAGAGAGAGAGAGAGAGAGAGAGAGAGAGAGGGGGCATTCTTGAAGAGCTTTCACTTCTCTGAACTAAACTAATCAGCGGTCGACCGTAACAAAGTAGGAGGCCAAAGCATTATGCTTCCTCGATGTTAATTTTGCTTCATTATGCATAATAGAGGAGTAATTAAGAGGTCCAGCAGAGTAGTCACAACTAATAATGGAACACATTAAGATTTCTCTGCATACATATAGAATTCACTGACTGCATCTTGAACTGATGTATAAAAACACACAAAATAAAAAAATAAAAAACAATGAATATCAGTTCTCAACAGTCATGCTTCTAGCTACGAACTTTTGCCTGATTCATATATAGCTTTGAAACTGTATAGGGGTCAGCAAAGGAAACGTGTAAATCAACACATAATGGTATTACAAAATACTGATACCTTAAATACCTCGTCATCTACTTTCTTTATGAACTTTACAAAGATGGGCTAAATAAAAATTGTCGACTAAAAATGTTAAACTTTAAAAAATACACAATTCCACACAGAATTAATATTAATAATGGATAAGTCTTCAAGTACAGTTTTCGCCATCGGCATATACTGTATATTCAAAAAGAGGGAAGGAAAAACAAAAAGATTATGGTGGAAAGTCACAAAAGGACATTGCTGCTAAAAGCAACTGCTAACCTCTCACGGACTTTACTAATAAGAACGTAGTGTTGGTGGGTAGTGGGGGGGGGGGTTATCTGCTCTTAATTAAGAGAAATGTTTCTAGATAATAAACACCACTTGATTTTTTTTGCAAGCAACAGGCTTGCAAATATAAAATCTTGGAAAACAAACGTTTTATGTTTCAAAATTGCTGGGATAAATTGTAATTATCAGAAAAAATGGATTACCGGTATCATTAACAACATTACAAGCTAAACTGCAACTCCAGTTGGAAAAGTACAAAGCTACAATCCCAAGGGCCCCAATATGGAAAGCGGCCCAGTACAGAAGAGTAAATTGAGAAGTGTAGTCTATGAAAGTGATACATCAAAGAATGACAAATGCGATACATAAATAACATCACATAAGATAAATAACAATGCAAAATCAATAAGACTATAAACTGAAGAGGGGACTGGCTGAAAATATTTCACAAGAGTGAATTAGCAACCAAAGATTGTGAAGATTGCATCATATAACGAAAATCTGACATAAACTGAACGATAAGAGAGACAAATTCGAACCTTCCCCTAAAATTTCATAGAGGGCCCTACCTCGCCTCATCCATTATACATCGACGTGTTACATCAGTCTGTCCCTTACATGTTTATACATAAAGTATCACTTGAGAAGTGTTTATCATTACCAAAAACTTAATATATTCTCAATACCATTCAGATACCTGATGAACTACGAATAAATAGAAATATATTCTTAGTATCATTCAGATAGCTGATGAACTACAAATAAATACAGAGACAATATAAATTCAAGAGATATGCATAGAACAATAAATACTTATCGCATACACCGCTGCGCAACTGCCACCTAGCATCATGACTAACCTGAAATGGACAAGACGAAAACAAATTATCAGTGGCTTCGAAAGAGAAATGTAACACATAATATCCTCTCTAGATATGAACCCATGAAAAGGAAAATTACTTTTAATATGGGGAACAAATTCACTAATCAATGACATATTGATAAAATTATCTCTTAAAATGATGGTTTGATTCGAGACAAATTCTCTGCATCTATGAATAACAGAAGAGCAGCAACAGGGAGAGAAAGACTTGGCTATCTGAACTAGATACGAAAGAAGTGGTAAACAGAGAGAGAGAGAGAGAGAGAGAGAGAGAGAGAGAGAGAGTTACTGATTATAAAATTTTACTTCAACCACCGTAAAATAATAATTAACTTTTCGCTTTTATGAGGTGATCCATGTACAGCACGAACATATTAATGAAAGAGATATGACAAGATTAACATTAAATAAAATAATATATATTATTCAAAAACAATGAATATCTCTTTATGAGCTATGAGGATAGAGAAAAATAATCCACATATTTCACCTGCATAGGTTAATTATCTGCTTTGTAAGTAACAAAGCCGGATACAATGCATACAATAAGAACTGATGTTGCAATTGAGTTTGTAAAAATACATAAATTACAATCAGTGGAAAATGCTTCGTCTGAATTTCTGCTCGACAAAAAAAAAATAAATAAAGAAAGAAATAAAGAAAACAAGATTCGGAAGGAAGGGTGATGAAAAATGAAAGCGAATATTGTAAACTTTACATCTTATTCATAAGGCTCAACTGCATAGCATTCAAGATTCAGTCTCAGAGTTGGATTTAAATATTTAGTAAGTGCACGACATATATATATATATATATATATATATATATATATATATATATATATATATATATATATATATATATATATATATATATATATGTATATATATGTATATATACTGTATATATATATGTATGTATATATATGTATATATGTATGTAGGAGGGCAAATTATTTCAAAAAGCTTGCACCGAATCAATTTCTGATCATAAGTGAGCCCTTTCATTCTGCAAGCAACCTTACCCTTTCTCATGCCGATGATTCACCTCTGAAAAAATCCTTCTCCTTCACCTCTCAACCTTCGTCCGAAGCCAGTTCTCTATCTCACATGGCTTTAACATATCCTATCAGCTCAGACATGCACAGCATATCTGCTGTAAATCCATGCCTCTAAGATTTTGACTCTCTCTCTCTCTCTCTCTCTCTCTCTCTCTCTCTCTCTGATATATGATGCCGCCCAACAAATCTGTCTGTACTTTCACAGTTAGATTTCCTTTTAACTTTGGTCGGCTTGTGCTTGGTCTGGTGACTTCTTTATAGCCTTCTACGAGGAGAAACTTAATTTCTTGATGTTTTCTTCTTCACTTTATTATCAATAATGCATATATGCATATGCATATATATATATATATATATATATATATATATATATATATATATATATATATATATATATACTGTATATACATATATATGTCTGTGTGTGTATCGCATGATTTTTATATTCCCAAATATTACGCCACACATATCATCTAATATCAAAGTCATTCCTTTGTCATAATGAATAAATATATATACATATTTTATATTTATATATAATATATATAATATAAATACATATATATATGTGTGTGTGCGTGTGTGTGTGTACCCAAACTCTTAAAACATACGGAGAACGAAATATGCTAAAGTATGATCGACGACAAACTATGGCTCGTACTTTACAGCAACGTCGTAAAAATTAAGATGTGTATTAGAAAGAATACCAACTGAAGAGGAATGAACAGCACATACCCTACATAGCAGTATTTGTTAAACAAATACTATTTACGTTAATATTACACAACACGCACACACTGACACGAATTAAAAATATTTAAATTTACTCCTATTTCCTTCTTCTGAACCCCGAGTTGTGTACCTGAGAGCTTCCCTAACAACTAACAACCAGATTCGTTGAGTAACGAATGAATAAAACAAAATGACATAACCGCAAATAAAATGCGGATCGAAGTGTCAGCGGCGGTTATAAATCTTTCCAGGGAATGCTGCCCGCTACATCAGGACTAAAGGCAACCGAAGCTTTCGATAAGCGATTAATCAGAATGGGCGGGAAATACTAATTGTTCATTCGAAAACTAATTGGTTTGTGATGTCTAGATTAGGTATACGACGGAGATTAATGATCGCGATGTCAAGGGACTGCACAGTAATATAAAAATTGCAGCGAAAATAATTTAAGATAAATAAGGTTCCTCTGCAAAATCTTCTGACGTCAAGCTAAAAAGATAATTAAATGTTGGACGCATAAAAAGCAAGTACAACTACCATGAAGTTTAATTCAAGGACCTTCTAAACACAGCAAGATCAGAAAACAGAAAATTAACTCGATTTTTCATCTCTCGCTCTTCTGACAATAACTTCATATTCATAACTTTCACCAGTAAAAATAAAATCACGATACAATAGAATTTTTTTTTCTTTCAAAACTAAATTACAAGTTTAACTCCCCATATATTACATGCCTTTCAAACAGAGGTTGATGCTCTCAGAAAAAGCTGTCAATGGATATATCACTGATGAAATACCATAAAATTAGCATCTCCAGTTTCCCAAGTTATATGAAGAACCAGTAACACATTCACGTATGTATAAATATACATTCATTGTTCTTTTTTATAATGCTTGAGAAATTAAAATATTTTTGAGTTGTCAATTTTGTGGCATTTCATCAAAGATTTATCCAGTGATAGCTTTCCCGTAAGTATCAACCGCAATTTGAAATATATTAAGTACAAATGCAGTTGGGTAACTTGCAATGCAGATCTGAAAATTCTTGATTTGTCTATATATATATATATATATATATATATATATATATATATATATATATATATGTATATATATGTATACATACACACATATATATATATATATATATATACATATATATATATACACATTATATTTATAATATACATTTAAAACCATAACATATATATATATATTATATATAAAATATATATATATATCATATTATATGTACACATCAAATACAAATATTTAAAACCTTAAACAGTCAATATAGTTAAGACCTTGTGTCATTAATATATATATATATATATATATATATATATATATATATATATATATATATATATATATATATATATATATATATATATATATACATACATATACCACTCAATGACAATTTTAAAATCTTAACTACATAGATTGTTTAAGATCTAATGCATAATTTATTGGTATTTTTCATCAAATAAAACACAATTCTATTTTGCTCCCGTGACTTGATCGAATTTAATTGCATAATTTGCAGATATTACAGGAATATGTAAAACGAAATCATACGTTGTTCTTTGAATGATTCCCCCGAAGATTTGCAAGACGCGAATGACGACGCTCGAGGTTCATAATTGCGTAAGATGAAGACCGTACGCAAAAGCCACATGAATCTCGGTATGTCACCAAAGAAGACTTTCACTTCTCATGAAGAACTTGCAATGAAAAAGTAAGCTCCTTTGACTTTACGTACTATAATAAATGGAGCTACATTATACGAAACAAACGGTTTGTGTTTCAACCCGCGTACATTTTAAATGAAAATACAGTTAAAAAGTCAAAACATCTATTTTTCATTCGGCCTCCCCTGATGATCACGTGACAAGAAGTGTGTTGACGGCAAAGTCAGATCGCTGAAGGGAAGCAACTTAATCTTGGCCTGATGGCGCAATGGAAACACAGTGATCCCCAGCGGAGTTATATCTGTCAAGATGGTACAAGCAAGAGCCGGTATGAAGGGGGAGGGGAGAGAGATGGAGGAAGAGATGAGGAAAAGGCAATTCTGGCTTTCATCTTAATCTCTTTATCGCTTACTTTCAGTCCAGCATAATTTAAAGGCTGTAAATGTGATGCACAGCCGACATATACTGCATATCATATATTATCCTCAAGATAAATTACTGGGACCACCTAAAGCTCGCCAGATAAGAACCACGACTCTCGCCGAACCTCCCTCACGAAGACTCCTTTTCCCTGCGGTCGACAAAAGGACCCAGGAAAACAGAGGACGGCTGCGCTTCAATAAAAGCGGCCGCCTTGACGATAGTAGTAACGGTAAGTACGGTAACAATAATATGAAAGTATACATATATATATGAATATATAATATATATATATATATATATATATATATATATATATATATATATATATGTATATGTGTGTGTATGTATAATATAAATATTTATATTTCTATATATATACATATATATGTATATATACATATATATATATATATATATATATATATATGTGCGTGTGTATATAATATAAATATTTATATTATATATATATATATATATACATATATATATATATACATATGTATACACACACACACATGGGTGGAGTAAGCTGCTGTGAATAACATCTGACGGAGCATGATCGAGTACACGAAGACAGCAGCAAAAGCTTATTATAATGCTACGCCTTACAAAACCCGATGACTACATAAGCAACAAAATAAATACGAAAATAATAAGATTATTTTCCACAGCATCCCTTAACTATATCCATCGAAAATCACACTGGGGCAGGCTTCGTAACCATAAAAGTTTGTTACGGCACACACACACACAGAGAGAGAGAGAGAGAGAGAGAGAGAGAGAGAGAGAGAGAGAGAGAGAGAGAGAGAGAGAGAGAGAGAGAGAGAATCATCAGTCTTACCGGTTGCAGTCTGACGTTAAAGTGACTCCTTGAAAAAGAGAGCGAACCCACTCGTGTTGTGTCGTTCCAAAAATTATGCGGGGCGTTCAGGCCAAATTAACCATGCAATCGCAACACGACACAGAGCAACCTAGCAAGATGTTACCGCTCGTCCATCGTTTGATCTTTGACCCGAAGCTCGCTTGTTTACCGGGAGATAAAGTTGGATATATAAATCTATCACATATCCAGTTTTATTAATAGCATATCAGTGATGATGGTATCCTACCACTTTCTCTCCCTCTTTCTCTTTGCGACCCGAAAAAGACAAGCTTATGTAACTGAAAACAGATGCACTATCTTTGATATTGATAAAGTAAAATATCAGTACAGTAAATATATAATAACTCATGATCAGCAATAACAGACATACCCAATCCCGGAATTTAATTAAACAAATCTATTCAGCCCCAGAGAGTGAAAAAGAAGCAAAGGGAGTAAACTGGGAACACTCCATTCAGCGAGAGCAAGCGATAACAACATTACCTGCTTTGAAGCACAGCAAAAGGAACTATCAGGAGGGATGTAGATGGGGTCACTCGATTGCAAGAAGTTAAGGGGATTTGTCGAGGCTCATATTGGACGCAAACACGGCTTTCATCACAAGGGTTTGATAGGACCTAAAGGGCCTGTGCCCCCAACGGAGTTGCATCAAAGAGAGCCCTTCAGGATGGATGCGTGCGAGCGAGATGACCTTAGATCTCAATCACCTTCACTCCTGAAAGCACTGACGCATCATTTCTTTTCATTTTCTTAAGGTCAGCGCAAATACGTCCCTCAACGGCTTCGAGTCTTGATGCCAAGACATTTCTTCTTTTTACTTCAGACGCCCAACATGGCATAATCGCATTTGATAACTCCAACGCTTCGCAATCCGAAAATTATGGTTCTCAAGCATTATCATTTGCATCCTGCTAGACTTCGGGGGAATCATTCAAGGCACAACATTTAATCCAAGTCAGGCAGTTCATTATTATATGTAAAATTAGCATATTCAATACTTTAATCGGATCAAATCACAGAAGCAAAAAATAATTATGCTTCATTTGAAGCAAAATGACAACAAATTATGATGGATTGAAACTTGACCGTGCCATGTAAATAAATAAGACTTTAAAACAACAACGTGGAATGACACAGTCACAATTAGGTTTATAACAAGGCATTCATTTCGTTCACAATGTACACAAATTGACTAAATGCTTCGCAACAAAATTCACTGATTTATGCGACTTCACGTTGACAAGAATTCGTATCATGTCCCGCTTGGAATTCAATGAATTTTGTTTCATAGATAAATGTGAGAAACCCAAAATACGCTATTGGAACAACTCCTTTACTTTCCTGATACCTACGATAAATGCTTATAAATATCATCAGTGCAGGCTGATCAAACTAAATAAAAATCTAAAATTTGGTAAGTGAAGAGAGAGAGAAGAGAGAGAGAGAGAGAGAGAGAGAGAGAGAGAGAGAGAGAATCATATAGGTCTTCTAAATGTAATGTTTCAAGCCGCCAGGTTCTTTCTTGCATTTCTCTGCATATTGTAAAGTTGAGGGTTTATTTATTTCATGTGGGTCATCTACTCGCTCGTTTTCATACAGGTTGAGTATTTATCAGCTGCTTACAATGTGCTAGGTAACCATATACGTGATTACGGACTTACATAACTTACTCATGAGACATAAGTATACAACGAGAGGCATGAAAAATTCGCATGTGTTATTTATATCAAATGAACTCAATCTACCTAGGTGATAAGACCCAGGCCCTATTATAAGCGGCATAACAAGAGGACACACAGGCCACAATAAAAGATGATGAAGTTTGTTACAGTATGCCATCAAGAAAGCCTACAATGAACGCCTCTTTCGCAATGACTTAAAATTTAGGCTTTTAAAATACTCCTGAACTTTGTCAAAACTTTGCAGACTGACATTTCACTACTTCTAAAACGCCATTATACAAAACGTTAATCAATAAATAAAACATCATAACGATACTGACCAACTGAATTTTACTGAAAAGTCATGATAACCATGGTAGCCACCGATGACGCAAATACTGCACATTGTCACTACCCACATGGCATGGGTCTTCCTATTACTGATAAACCATACACATAACATAAATTTTGAAATCTTGAAAAAAATCTAAGAACACCTAAAGAAAATTTTCAGTATTTCGTAAAATCTGGATATAATAAATAAATAAGTACTCTATTTCGTAATAATACATCCTAACATGACTTAACCATAACTTTAGAATACAGATTAACTCCAAAAAATTCTACGGGAAATAAACAAACTTTTCTCTCCAAAATTGCTCCTACTGCTACTACCAGTATATATACTGTTATTATGACTGTTACTACTTGAAGAAAGAAGAAGAGGCGTAAAGGCGAAACGCAATTCTGAATGACACCACGAGAGAAAGAAAGAGAGATACAAAACATGAGACTTGAACTTAGAAACTTCTTGTTATCTAATCAGCTTTATTCAAAGGCAACACAATCCAACAATTCCCAGAGCCGCTCAAAATCACTTCAGAAATTAGGTTGTAAAAATCTAAACCAAAATAAAAAAAGAATAACGCCAAAGATTTTTTTTGTGCTAAATAAAAGCCACAGGTGAATGTACAATATTTCAATAAAGATATAATAATCACAGCCTTTTTGTAGCTTAACGCAGCACTAAGCAGACAGGCACCAGTTACATAAGATAACCCACTTGAAAGTTATCTTCGCATCTGAAAAAATACAAAACCGTCATCTTATCTTTTTATCGTCCACACTAATGTAAACAGTATCATTAGCACAGAAGCAAAACCTGCACTTGGCACGAGGGAAGGATGTAACACTACAAAAATAGAAACAATTTAACCCCTATAACTTGAATCTGTAATATCACAAAAGAATGCAAAGCTGTTCTCCTCTAAATCAGACACATGACAACAAGGAGAGCCTAGAGATGGTGGCGCCTACGATGAAAATAATAAGATACTGGTACATATATTACATAGCTTATAAACACATACAGAATACATACAAAAGCATAACCATCAAGATTGCAACAATACACTTTTTTCACTTATATTTAATAGCGTAAAAATTATGAATCTGTTAAGGTTTTTCCAGCCTATATGAGCATGTCGTACTTGCATGTTTGGATGTATGAATTTGTGAAAGTGGAGCTTCTGAGCTGTCACACTGGAGACACGTACATATAAAACGCTTACATGTAAATGAAATGTGACTCACGGATATACAGAATCATGTAAAGAGCAAACACCATGATAAATAAACAAAACGTTCATATTAATCTGCAAAACCATAAACTGCAATTGAAATAAGAGGCAGATTGAAGACAGTGAAATTTCGCTAAAGATTGACATGAATTTTCTAACAGACAAGACAAACATACACATAAAACTCGAAAGGTTATTTCAAAACTGACAAAAGTTACTGCTACTCCAAAGGGGGAGATCACACCGCAAAACTTTTGCAATCTTCTCAGAGTGAGCCATTGCATAACCACAGAAGCTTCACAGGTCTTTTCATGAAATGCAATGTATGCACTCCTGGTGACAAAAAAAAAGTAAAAAATGGCAATCGAGTTTTCTGTACAGCCCCTACAGCGTATAATCAAGGCCACCGAAGTTATATCTATCTTTCGGTGGTCTCGGTATAACGCTGTATGAGCCGCGGCCCACGAAACTTTAACCACGTGGCCTATCATATATCGCTGCCAGAAGCACGATTATGGCTAACTTTAACCTTAAAATAAAAACTACTGACGCTAGATGGCTGCAATTTGGTATGTTTGATGATTGTAGGGTGGATGATCAACATGCCAATATGCAGCCCTCTAGCCTTAGTAGTTTTTAAGATCTGAGGGCGGACAGAAAAAGTTCGGACAGAAAAAAGTGCGGACGGACAGATAAAGCCGGCACAATAGTTTTCTTTTACAGAAAACTAAAAATGGAAAATGGATTTGTCAATGGACTATCAGAGACACTTTCATAATAGTGAAGGCAACGTCAACATTTACACAAAACTTTACAAACCGTTTCAAGTTTCCGTATAATAAACAGCAACACACAGCTAAAAAAAAAAAAAAAAAAAAAAAAAAATGCAATGAAACTGCAGGGAACATTCATGTGAAGACAAAAAGTTGATTCTGCATAAGGACTTTCTAGTATATTATAAAAGAAATAATATCAGCTAAAAAAAAATGGAGCAAAAACCACATACGACGAAATTTTCTTTTCGTATAAAATTTCAATGCTCACCTTCACCCTCTAGGGCGCTAGGCCAATAAAATGGACTCATTTTTGCTGTTACAACTGCCGTTGTGAAAATCTTCATATTATAAAATTAGCAGCCATCGTGTACACTAAAAACCTCGTTCTTTGCTATTTTAAATACACATAAGAAATCTTGATAATTTATAAATATTTACCTCTTATTAAACAATCAATCATGCACATACACACACATGCATACACACACACACACACACACACACACACACATATATATATATATATATATATATATATATATAGAGAGAGAGAGAGAGAGAGAGAGAGAGAGAGAGAGAGAGAGAGAGAGAGAGAGAGAGAGAGACTGATTTTCTAATCAGGAATGAAATTGGGTACAACAACAGCGTAAAAACATCACATTTGCATATCAAGTTATTTGCATCTTATACAAGCAAAATTCTTATACATATTCAAGCAAATTGTCGATTCCTTCTTTTCCATTATTAAAAAATAAAGAAAAAACTTAACAGAATGTGAATGAGAGCTGTCTGAGGCAGCGACGAAGAGCCACTGATTGCGTTAATAATCAGGCTTTATCAATGTTGATGAGCGCTAATGAGCCAAACGTCTTGGAGGGACCAACCACATCTCACCCGAGTTAACCGTAACAGTCACCACCATAAAACTTAACATTTGGTTCCTTTTGTTTCCCATTAAAACCACATCACAACAACTACATTTTCAATATTAAATCCTTACAATATATTATCTTCATGTGTCACATGACTTGCTTACGCTTACACGTGTATAAAATATATATATATATATATATATATATATAATATATATATATATATATATATATATATATATATATATATATATATATGTTGCATATCTATATATGTATATACTGTATATAGATAAAGTGTGTGTGAGTGTGTGCGTGTATGCGTGCGCAGTCCACTTATGCAATTCGCCTGTCACTCCAGCCTTAAAACTGTTGAGTCAAGCGAGAGACCACAGGCGAAAATAATTTGACATCTTCCAATGCCACTTAACGCACTCAAACGGTTAGAGGCTGCTCACTATTTCACATATAGCTAAACTCGCTCAATCTCCCTAGAAGGTATGACTTGTGGGTTTCACTTCTTTCTCAAACTTTTACCAGCTTCTCAGTACAGTATTCTCTTTCTTAATCGTCTTAATCATAGAAATGCTTCATATAATCTCTTAAGCTAAGCCTTCCACAAACTCAACTTAAAAATTTCTGTTCTCCTTCGTTTCTCTCGCTTGAAGTCGTTCATTACTTCAGTAATGCAGACTTATATCAACAGTCCCTTTCATAAATTTAAATTGTTGTGAGCTTCAAAAAAGTTACAAGGGGTTTCATGCTTCGATTCTGTACCAAGAAATTTTTTAGTCTTTAGTCTGGAGAAAAGGTATATATATATATATATATATATATATATATATATATATATATATATATATATATATATATACGTATAAATATACTGTGTGTGTATATATATATATATGGAATATATATATATATATATATATATATATATACATATATATATATATATATATACATATATATATATACATATATATATATATATATATATATAATGTATAAATAATGAGTTACGTCGTAAAACACACGTAAGCCAACTACATTAAATGCAGACTTCCAAATTACACGGCCTCCTTTTTTCATTTCAAGAACAAAATAAAATGAGAGTGGAAGCGCGATGGCAAAAGCGAGGTGAAATTACAAGGAAAAGAAAATGACAATGTAATGGAGACTTGAGACCGAATAGAAAAACCCGAGAAGATGTAATTACAGGGAGGTGATATCAAAATCATCGGGATTGAAGAAGGGAAATGGGGGTATTAGCTTCGGCGAAAGCGTCTTCTGTTTGACAACCGCTCCACATTTTTTGCTCTTTCATACAACTGAGAATCATCAAATCATGCCGGAGCACAGTTTCTTCTTCCATTGCCTTATTTCTCATCATGCTTTCTTCATTTACCAATTTGTATTTTTCCTTTCCAAGGATTTATTCTTATTGAATGTTATTCTTTTATTTTGCTAATGCTATACTCTTGATTGTTGGCAGCAACCAACATTGCAAATGAACAGGAAATTACATCATTACTGCAAATCAAATCTGACAACTTACCTCAATCCATTTTCTAAATGCTACCTGTCTCTGCTGAAAAATGGAAAATTCTTATTTGTCTTCGCTTCTCTTTATGATTTTCAGTCAGTCCCCATGTTGATAGAACAGCCTACTTCAACTTTTATTTTTTACTTGACTTAGGTCCATTATGGCTTTTTTTTTTATTCAACTCCCCTTTGCTAATATTTACTTCACCTTTACGTACCGCAGGCTTTTGAATCTGAGGTTTATCTCCAATTTAATTCAAGTCAGTCTTACGGATGGCAGCTTGGCAATGAATTTATGAACACGAACCTAGGAATACTTTAACATGTGCAATAAACATATAAAGTAAAAAATGCCGTAATTATGTAGCCAGATATGAAGCATATGATACGCTATTAATCCCTATCTTTTTATGATGGGTAAGGTGATTTAATATGCTATACATCTTCAACTATGGACTGATTTTTCCCCAAACTCGATCATCTCGAAAACTTTGCATACTGAATACAACCCCAGTTTCATAAAATTCTGTATATCTATTTTGGCGGTATTTACTGATACTCACTGATATACACGGGGATAATAATACACAAGAAAACAGAATCTTAACCAAAAGAACGGAACACAAAAGAATCGACCAAGCCCTTACCAATGCTTACTCTACGATTATCTGTGATGAATAATGACGAATACAAACTCGGAGCCGGTTACAAAAGTTACCCAGATACGCCAAAGCAATAGAAAAGAACTCGTTCTAAGGCCCTGATTATATTTGGCTAAGGAGCTTTTAATTACAGGACTTTGTGAAAGAATATTAGTATCTTTCTCCTCTCTTTAAATAAACATAATTTCAGGGAAGTAAAACACAATGTTACACGTATTTACCAATTTAGCTAACATCCAGATAAATCCAGCTGCAGCATGTAATTAAATGATGCATTGGAGTGCTACCCACCTTACAAATCGGGGTATTAAAAGCAAGATCTGGGATGGAAGAGAAATGTTGTTTATAATCATATGTAAATCTGTTCTCTTTATTTGTTGTCTTCACTGTATCCAATTTTCAATTTAGCCATTTATTTCATTCTCTATTTATGTCAAGCTGATAAGGTGAGGTAAGTGCGTGTGACAGAAGTCGACATCTCGGGTAAACCTTAACCCACTGCCAGGTCCTAAGTCCAGGTTAGGAAGCATTTAGTAGTTTCTTGATTGCTTCCTATGTTATGTGTACCGTACATTCTAAATATTCTATATCTGTTTAATAAGTGTTTTAATTTCTCTATTCCTACCTCATACTTGATCTCTCTCTCTCTCTCTCTCTCTCTCTCTCTCTCTCTCTCTCTCTCTATATCTCTCTATATATATATATATATATATATATATATATATATATATATATATATATATATATATATATATATATATATAATATAATATATAATATCTTTATCACATACACCACCGTGACCTTTATACTCTCAAATGTTAAAGCCATAAATGTCGTTTGATCTCAATTCACTATACCTCGGAAATAACTTACACCTAAGGGGAATTATAACTGAGAGGTGTTTCGCCACCACTGGGATTCGAACTGCTATCTGGTTTGGCAAACAACTGAGGTTTCAACATACATACATACATATATACATATACATACATACATACACATATACAAAATATATAAAAATATACATATATAAATGAATAAATAAATATATATATATATATATATATATATATATATATATATATATATATATATATATATATATATATATAACGGTGACGATGTTACTTTTGGCTTTTCTATGAGGTACACTTGATTTAAAGGCCTTCTGCTCTCTTTCCTACTTCGGAGATTCGATAGCTTTTACTCTTTAAACGAGTACGACTTGGGCTTACTTCTAGAACCGTGTGGGAAATTGTAAGCTATTCAACAAACGGTCACGATCACGATTTCGTTCTCCTTCAAAATTTAAACAATCAAGTTTTACCTTTTGTGATCGAAAACACGTATGGCCACCAAAGAGACAAAATCCATTCCCTAATATTAGTGCTTCTAATGAGGCCAACACTTTTTGTGTCTTCGTATGATCATAAGCATACATGAACTCCAGTTGTTTGTTCGTGATGTAGTTTTTTGTTGAAATGCGGTCAGAAATGGAATACATTTCAATTCCAGGCTACTTCTTTGAACTTCTACAAGTTTTTCCATGATGTGAGTGAAAGTTACGGTGACCAAGACAAAGGGACGCCAGCATGCTCAAGTAATTACACTTCACTTACGACGAAACGCAAAAAGATTATATGATCATCACATATAAAGTCGCCAGCAGGTACGCACGCACAATACGTGCCGGCAGTTCACAAGAGAGAGGACTCGTTTCTTTGTTGATCAAATGCTGATGACTGAGAGAAGCGTTCAACTGAAATGATAAAAATTGGGCTATTGGGGTCTCCAGCGCTTCAAAGATTAAAACAATTCAATGTTAGCCCTATTCACAACGTAAAGAAACAAAAAATACATGAAAAATACACTTAACACTGTAAAACTTGTTTAAAAATTTTAAAAATAATTAAAGCAATGGATAAAATGATTGAACATGACGTCCAATTTTTGCAAGGTAAATGCCAAAAAAAGAATATTAGTCAATTCTCAAAACACCCGTTACTCGAAAACTCAATTTGTTCTGCGTGAAGACCAGAGTACGCACTCTCCAAGAAGAGATATTTGCGTTGTCATTACAAATTCTTCTCTTCAATTTAAATACACTACAGTCAATTTTTAGAGAAAGAAAAATTACGCGAAATGTTACAACAGAAAATTTCACAAGAAAACCAAAGGTAGAGAAATAATAATAATAATAATAATAATAATAATAATAATAATAATAATAATAATAATAATAATAATAATAAAAATAATAATAATAATAATACTCTAAACGGCATTTTGGAATATCTTTTCCCCACTTATACGGTCCTTTGTGTTTCCAGCTTAAAAGCTGTGACTCCGATATTGTCGAGTTAAATGAAGGTCAAAATCCGGAAAGAAATAGGAATAGCTGGAGAAAGTTTTATTTTTCTACGTATAGCCTATACACAGTAAAGGCTCCCATTCCAATTTTTGGTTCGCTGTTATTTCATAACTTTGGAATATTAATTACAAGTATTTAGAGAATACTGCTCAAGCAGTGCATGTCCCCGACCGACACTCGACCAACTCCTCCCTAAGAGTATTCCAAACGACAAAATGTTGAAAAAGGTACCATTAATTACTCCAATTAGAAGTTTTTGAGAAACAATAATGTTCAAAATGGCATCTTTTCTTATAAAGGTGAAGGACACGAAGTCGCTAAACTTGGTGTTATATAAAAGAGCCTTCATTAGTGGAGTGTGCCAAATATGAGGTTTCCATCTTTGCTAGTTCGAAAACTTATGGACAACGTTAAAGTTGGAAGCCATAACTTCACCTTTTGGCAATGTTCGAAACACACGGTTTATACCCCTCACGTGTTTACGCATGAAGATTTAATTTTTTCACCAAGTCTGACTGAAATTACCTGAAACAAGTAATAGTTGTGATGACAAGAGCACAGACGGGCGGACGAACGGAAGAAAAGCTATAGTCAACCCGAATATGTCAGTAAGCGAATAATAATTAACCACTCAACTGATGGAAGTCTCCTAATCCAGTTGCACTGAAAATTAATTGAAACTTGTGAGGAAACATTATATATTAAAGCAATTCACTCAAATATTTTACTGCACTGAAGCATAAACATTTTTTCAGTTTTGATCATGTATTAGTGGATGGGAGAAATGCGCTGCAGTGATTGACGATCCAAGACTTTCGTTTCCCCTAACATAACACAACTCAGTATCTAATTTCAAAGCTCCCAATCGTCAAAATCCTTTTTTATTCCACAGTTCGATCCAGTTTCGGGCTGCTCTGAGAGCAAGAGCCCGTGTCAGCAAAGGGATGACTAAATCTTTAGAAACAAAAATCGAAGCGTCCTCTTCGAAATTGTTAACGCAATTTAAGTCAAAGTTCAGAAAGCGATAAGAAAAAAATATTTGCAACAGCACGATAGTTTAAGACTGACTCTAGCTTTATAATACGGTAATATGAACAATAATACAAATAATGCAAGGTGTGGAGATACCATAAAAATGATCTCATTAGAAGTGCATGTAAAGTCTACGGAAATTACTGACCACATTCTGAGAAACGCACAAACAGAAAATCGGTCACTAAAAATCAGCGATGCAAAATAACAGGATCGAGAACTGAATACGTGACACAACTTAAAAACACATATAAAATGTGACAACCAAGGATCGTCGCCATTGAATTGTACTCAGTGAGCAGCAGCGCTATTTAGATAGCGTTTCAAAAGATAAAAAACGTTGGGCAACATGCAAAAGGCAGTCTTAAGAAAACGTACAAATGTGTCAGTTATGACAGGGAAGAAATCTCTCAATCGAAAACTACCTGGACAAGGAACGTGAATCATACATTCCCTTCTCGGAACACAAAAATTCGACTGACTTGAAAAAACTTGAAAATAAATCTAATCCTGAACATTCTTCATATCTCCTAGTCCATGCAGATCACTTTTTAGTTAGTGCCGATATGAATAGGAAAAAAACCACACTTTTCAAAAGCAAATTAAATTTGCCCGAAACCACTTTCTTTCCAACACAACCAAGAAGAAACGTTGATCATTGCCAAAGAAGAAAATATTGTATGTTTTCTCAATTTTAATAATAATAATAATAATAATAATAATAATAATAATAACACTAAGAACTTGATACGTCCCCTACACAAAAACAGACAACACGCGGAAGAGAATTAAGACGTTCTTATTCAGACACTCCGAAACATGTAATATAAGCCGTAAAGCAAAACGTCTCCTAGGGAAATCATTAGACCTTTGCATGCCAACATCAAGGCATGCCATGTATCCGTACTCATAAAAGAGAGGATGGCATCTCAAAAGTATTCTCTCTCTGCTATAAGCGACAAAGGGCCATCTAACATATGTTAATACTTTGTATCCGAAAGGGCATGAATTTACATGAGGATAACGATTCATTCAGCGTATGGCTATAAAAATTATCCTTCAAATTATCTTTAAAAAATATACGGCATATGCATCGCAAGGAATGATAGGATCTCTTTAGGTATGAAAGAATATTCATATTTCATCATAAACAGAAATACACGCTTTACAATTACACAGAAATGTATACGGACGCACATATATATCTTAAATATTATCACATCAAGACTCTCAAAATAAAAACTGCATTTTCAGCCACCTACCCACATAAAAATTTTCTTGAATACGCATATGCAAACTTTAAGTCTGTGTCTAACAAAAGAAAAAGCAGATAGAAACAATTAGAATTTATTGTATGCTAGTCACATGTTGCATCGTTTCAAAGCGAACGCGCTTATTCTCATCTGAGCAAAAAATTAACTAAAAATAAAAAATTTTATAGCAACTAAACTTCATTACAGACTTTATATACGTTGCGCATTGTGCATACATACCTGTATGTATACATGTACTGAAAAAAAACTATAAATATCCGTGTTTCAAAGAATAACGTGTTGGATCGGAGAATGGAGTTACAACGTAAAACACTGCTGATTTTTTTTTCAACACTTTGGTGAAACCTTACAGGAAACTAATCTCATCTAAACATTTTTTTTTTTTACTTTTTCCTATTATTAGGCTATACTCGTTACCATTCTGTCAATGTGTTGTAGATGAGGTATCGCCATCGTTAAAATTTTCAACAAATAAAAATAAATATATAATTAGTTTATTGAAAAAATTTCCTCCAAACACACACACACGTATATATATATATATATATATATATATATATATATATATATATATATATATATATATATATATATATATATATATAACAGAACATCAAAGAAACGCCAATATTTAATACATAACGATTAAATAGTATATTTTTTCTCGTTGCCGGCATCATACGCTTGCATATTCTCAACGGATAACACACGAATAGCATATTGGCATTTTCCCTGATGACTTCTTCAACGTCTCGGTAAAAAAAGGATACGGGAGTTTACTCACCACCACATCAGGCATAAAAGCATCCATGGGAATGAAATGGTTACATTAAAAAAAAAAAAAAAATGTTTTGCGTCTATTTATCAAAATAACGACACTGAATGAACTGCTTTCAAAGTAATTTAGTTCAAACACATACAACGAAATGAAGTGAATATTACACGAATACATTACACAAACCACATTTTTCGTTCGAGATTCATTTGTCATTATGTCACGCGTTCCTGGTATAATGACTGGAACGCGACAGTACTATACACTTGAAATCACTCATTTTACAGCGCAGGTCGGTGTTTTTTTCCTGTTTAAACTGTGCAACTGCATTTCGCAGATATGTGAAAAAATTTGGATCGTGAAATGTGGACTTAATTGTAATACCATTAAAGGAACTGAAACACGACCCTTCAACCAAATTATAAATTCTGACGAAGTGATTTAAATCATCTGCGAGTAGTTACAGCGATCTGGCCTCTAAACTGACAACATCCAGCAGACAATTATTACCTTAATGATTTTGGGATTTCCGGGAAAGTGGTCAGACTTAAATTGGTTAGCTCCTGAACCGTCTTCAAGGCCTGTGGTTCGGCAGAGATACCCTGGGCACGAGTCTTTCTCGCCTCGACTTTAGCCGTGCCCGAAGTCGCGAAGGGCATAACACTTTGGAATTTGTCGAGTTGCGATCGCAGTTCGACGATCTCATCCTCGCGGATCTTGAGCTTGGCCTCCAGCTGGCGAATCAGATCGTCCTTTTTGCTAAGTAACTCCTGAACGTCAAGTGACTCCATCTTCGGAATGCACTGATCGACACCTTTCAGAATTTCAGACATCGCCCAGAACACATCACCTTCACAGTAGCCACAGAGCAACTAACCGCTCACGAGGTGTCAGACCTGTTCCCTTCCTCACCCGAAGACTAATCTGCCAAAGGTGGTGGTGGTGGTGGTGGTAGTGGTGGTGGTAGTAGTAGTAGCGGTGGTGGTGGAGGAGGACCTCTCTCTTTCTCTCTCTCTATCTCCTCCTCCTACACCGGCCTCCATATTCCCTCCGATCCCTAAATCCCCTTTCTCCCTCCCTCCCTACCTCACCCTTCTTAGATACTCCTCCCTCCCCTTTGACGATCTGCCGGCTCATTTTATACGAAATATTGACCTACAACAACATTTCTGAACGTCATTGGTTGTTTTGCAACGATCACAGAAGAGGAACAGCACGAAATTTAAAAGTGAAACTCTCATTTCACGCAAAATCGCCGCTGAAAAGAAGTCAAGGGAAAGTGGAGTAAGTTCGGCGAAGTTCGAGTAAGATCCCTCTAGTGGCCAACGAATGAAGCAACAGGTTGGGGGCGGGGCAAACCATTCACAACCTAAACTTCATGAACACATCACCTTTACGTAAGAAAAATTATCGTTAACATTTTATCTAGGTAAAGAATGACAATGCATGAGGCATAGTGCTGAGAAGAGCATCAATTACTCATTCATTTAAGGCATTAAATTTCATTCATAAATAGTTACGGTTGTCAACATAAACGTAACATGTACTTGTTTGCTGATACACAAACTTTCATGACCAAGTATTGTTCCCTTTAGTGTTTGATATTACAACGATTTAAAGTATGACAACTTACCGGATAATAAGTGACAAAAACAAAGTAACAGAGAAAATTCACGATGGATTTTTATCTTATCAATTGACTTATTTATTGCTACATAACACACAATGCGCACGCACACACAAGATATATATATATATATATATATATATATATATATATATATATATATATATATATATATATATATATATATATACGTACAGTATATACACATGTATGTGTATATATATATATATATATATATATATATATATATATATATACATATACATATTCATGTATATATATAATATATATATATATATATATATATATATATATATATATATATATACATACACACACACGCAAGTCCAAGTGCATCTGGATCAATAAACTTTTTCCTAAAGTAGGTGCTACAGTAGGTGCTGACATTCAGGATCTAAGAGAAATGTTTGGGATGAGCTTTGCACACAATAAACGCAAAATCCAGAAAAATCTAATGGGACCCTGTTGATTTAGGCAATGAATTATGAATCTGCTAGCTAGTTAACCGTGGTGTGTCACAGTTATGTAAGGTAGAACATGGGCTGGAAATATATCATAAACAGACTTGTTGACAATCTTTTGCCAGAAAAAATGTAGAAACACACACGCAATGTTATATATATATATATATATATATATATATATATATATATATATATATATATATATATATATATATATATATATATATATATATATATATGTGTGTGTGTGTGTGTGTGTGTGTGTGTGTGTGTGTGTGTGTGTGTGTGTGTGTGTGTGTGTGTGTGCGTGAACCAATCATCAGTAAACGAAAGACAGAGACTTCGTTCCACACGCAAGCAAAGAAAATTGGTCTCAACATCGTTGAAGAGGGAGAGGAAAAAATCTAGGGGTTTACAGAGCCCTTCTTAAGTTCACAAAAGTGTAACCCTTCACAATATACATTTCTTACGTTTTACTAGTATATATAACGAGAGACACGGTTGAAAGGAAGGGCAGAGCCACAAACACGTAGTTATAATAGATAACACGCGCACATGGAGACTGAAAAAAAAAACAAGCAAATAGTGAACAATAACACCTGTAATAAGTGTATATGTAAGAAAGCGGGCTGACAGACAGACATACAAGTATTGATCGGTTGTTTGTCTAATATAAATAGTTTTAGACAAATAGTGTCTTTTTTAATATAATGCAGCATGCTAATGACTATGATCATTCGAAGCCGGAAGTGATACTGTTGAGAGAGAGAGAGAGAGAGAGAGAGAGAGAGAGAGAGAGAGAGAGAGAGAGAGAGAGAGAGAGAGAGAGAGCTAAGTTACTTGCAGCAGATGGTTTGTGGCTATGAGTTGACTCCCATCTGGTCCTCCTTGTCTAAACGTTGAATCACATGCATCGTTCTGCATGTACTACAGATGATGTGAGCGTGTAAGCGCTTATGTACAAGAAACTCCACCATGACCTAAGGCAGTAAAAGACCATTCGCGATGTGATTGCATAATTTCTGACATCACTTTTTCATTGTAGCTTCACCTCAAGATATTTTCGCATCTGGGGCCCTTAATACTTTGTGTACACAGAAAGCTGACATATCCCATTTATTTTATACGTATTCGCAATCACATTACATCAATGGACAATACTGAATAACTCCCAGAGTAAACAAATAAATAAACCCATCATATCAAATAAAAAAAAACCATATTCTGAGATATACCAAACAACAGTAAAATACAGTCTAAAATTTCATCGAACACTAAAACATACTTAATGGAAAAACAACATAAAGCTTCTAGTGTCCAAGAAAAACACACGAATTTTTAAAAATGAAAAAACACAAAAAACGTTTCGTTAAGACGACGCCCGCATGCATACCCATCCATTTTGATAAAAACAAAATGACATTTAAAACACAAGATTTATCACGGCACGTTTACCTCATCTTGGATTACAGTAAATATTTATCTAGACAAAAGAGTAAGGAAAAGAAAAGAGATTTCGTCTTTGCGTGGGTGCAGTATAAAAACAATTTCATCAAATATTTTACAGTAATTTCTACCAGGAAATATCACGATATCCTATATTAGCGAAAAACCCCGAGACTTACTTTCACTAGCGGGATCCTGCACATTTAGGCAAGTATAAAAATTCCAAATAAGCTTGTAGTTAGATGTATATATGTGTCATGTATACAAATATATACAATATATATACACATACATAAAAATATATTATATATATATATATATATATATATATATATATATATATATATATATATATATATATATATATATATATATATATATAAAGATGCAGCGATCAATATTTGTGTTAAGAAACATTGTGAAGCAGTGTATTGAATTTATAAATCCCCTTCTGATTGCGGGAAGGCATTTGACACCATCCACATACCAATATTATGAATAGCTTTGCATCATTGCGGTATTCCAATTCAATATGTAAAGCAAATTTAAATTTTCCATTAAAGAAGTAGTTGAAAAGAGTTAACGTTGTTCGGATCTTATCAGGTGAAATTCTAGTAAATATTGGGACGCTACACGGAAATGTCATTTCACCTTTGTTTTGTACACTTCGTACAGATTTATAAAGGAAAATGTGGTCGGAGATGAAAGAGAAGGCTTAGACTGGAATAACAATTTAGAAGCCTTGCTTAATTTGCATCATGTATCGAGAGAGATGAGACTCTAAACAGTTCTTAGCAAAATAGAAGTAATAAGGACAGAGTATGCATAAAGGATGAAATAACATTAGATGGAATAAGAATTTATGAGGCTGATATTTTATAAAATAAAAATGAGCAATGATATCCATTACAGGGGGTCCGAGTTAGAAATTATAGTAAAATAATTAACAAACCCAGGTCAACCAGTGGGTAGGACATATAAGATTTAAAATAAAGTAAAACGACATTGCACACGAAGATTATACATAAGTCTGACACATGATCTGAGAATAATGTTGTGAGACTACAAGGGAGATGGCTGGGAAAGGACCTTCGCATAATCCCTGAGAGGATAGTGCGAGACAGCGTCAGCTACTGTGGACACCAAAAGAGATGGAGGACCCAGGCCTACAGGGATGTAAGAAGCGAGGCTGGAGATGACTGGGGATTTGTCGAGGATAAAACACAAGAAAAACATGTCTGGCGGAACTCCACTATTGCTCTTTAAGTCTCGCGGCGCTGAAGAATAAGATTACGATGAGACAGGCAGACAGACCAACGTACATACATACATACATATATATATGCATATATATATATATATATATATATATATATATATATATATATATATATATATATATATATATATATGTGTGTGTGTGTGTGTGTGTGTGTGTGTGTGTGTGTGTGTGTGTGTGTTATATACACATATATAAAGCTTATGAAAGGCACATGAAAATATCGTATTTACGAAATAGAGAGAGAATGCTAAGACTCATAAATATACATCGAAAGGTTAAATTATAACTGATGTAGGCCCGCATTTGCAAGTGTTAAGAATACAAAAGTGATTCAGCGACGAACGTAAAATTCACTTCCTAGCCAAATATGATCTTGATTTTTATTCCTTATTTTATTCAAACTGCAGTAATTTGGAATCTAATTTTAGCTCTACTTAGAATATGGTTTGCTTATCAACTCCGTGGGCAGTCATATATTGATCCAGCAAATACCTGACCCATCTGAATACAACTAGTATGTATTTTTAAGGACATTGTCCTAAGTTGCAAAACAAATTAAAGTCCTTTACTTGAAAATGTACCGGCATTATAACGGATTGGACGAGGTAATATTTTAAACATCCAAAGATATTTAGAAATCTTAATTTGTATACAGAAATAAATAAATAAGTAAATAAATAAATACAACCAACGAATTTACAAGAATACTAACAGCGTAATGCTGTTCCTCTCAAACTGGAAATACATAACCACGATGAAATTTTCTAATAAAAACCACACATAATTAAAACAAGTAAAAAATGCGCCAAATTTTCTTCGGCGCAATCGAGTTTTCTGTACAGCGTATGAAACTTTCAGCCACGGCCCATGAAACTATTAGCCGCGGCCCATGAAACTTTCAGCCACGTCCCGGTGGCGACTGAGGCTAGAGGGCTGCAATTTGGTACGTTTGATGATTGGTGGGTGGATGACCAACATAACAACTTGCAGCCCTTTAGCCTCAGTAGCTTTTAAGATCTGAGGGCGGACAGAAAAAGTGCGGATGGACAGACAAAGCCTTCTCAATAGTTCAGAAAACTAAAAATATACCTTCCTTAACGCAAATGTCCCTAGCTGATAAAAGAAAAATGATTAACATAATATCTTAAAACAGACTGAAATGAAACTTAGTGATTTAAAACAATTTTAAAATGAAATGAAAGAAGATGGGGTCACACAACTTCTTTATTTGTAGGTCATTTCGGGGTACTATATAATATATATGTAATAAAGGTGACCATAATATTATACCCACTGTTCGCTATACCACTGTTTTTTACAGCGTGAGGGTGTCCTCAACCCTACTGAATTTCGGCTTTTTTTTAACTTATTGGTTTACTAATCACTGCAGCCACTGTTTACATTTATTTTACTTAAAATTCAGTGATTTACCTCACCTTAAATCTTATTCTTTATTTGTTATCATACACCGGCATCGTTTTATTCTCTTAACTCGGTTTCTTCGTTATCTTAACAAGGGAATTTCATTGAACGGAACACTATTACCCAGGTTCTTGGCCTTTGACTTTTTCCCAACGAACGTAAGCACATCACTCTTGATAAGCAGAACGATAATAATAGTAGCATAACAACAATGTGGAGAGAAATTCTATTAAGAGTGAAGAAATAATAAGAAGATTTTAAACATACACTACTCATATAATATTAGACAAGCTAATAAGACGTTATTAGATATAATACCTATTGCCATTTACATACTAAACTAGGAACTAAAAGCACTCCCGTGGCAATTACGTAACATTACAAGAGCAATAAACGCCGAGACAAAAATTACAACTCCTGAAACAAGTAAATACACTACATGGAGGCAGGACTAACGAAACAACGCACAAAAATAATTTTTACGCTCACATAAAAATAATTCTAACTTCTAATTAATTACCGTCAAGATGACTAACGTCCTTTTAAACACAGAAGATAAATTAGGTAAATAAGGTAAGTCATAAATATAAAAAAAATCGGAAAACTTGAAAAAGCCAAAAAGAAACACCGACCACTCCACGAGGAGTAAATAGCGAGTTAAACGGAAGTTTGCGTCATAAAAAGTCGTACCGAAATAAAAAGAAAAAAAGCATTTGCAGAAATTCTAAGGTTAAAAATTAATCGCCTAACCGAGACAAAAAATACGACCTCTTTTACGACTGCAATTTGAATGTCAATGCAGTTTTTTCTTTACTAATTTGCATAACAAACACACATATATCGAGCTTTAATATAATGCGATAATTTCAGGCTTCTTTAAAGCTACTGCAACAGTTAATGTTGAACTCTGGTAAATTGGGTACAATTTGATTATTATCCAATTCCAAGAATAGTACTTCGGCTAAACTATACAATTTGTTAAAATAATAAGTACTCCATAAAATCAGAGCAATGCAAATGACTGTTCTATAAACTTCAACTAATAACAGGATATTACATATAATTTAGCATAATTTCAGAAAGAAAAGAACACTTCGAAAAAACGTCCAGAGAACGAACACAAATGACGGGAACATTTTGCCAGAATTTGGATCATAACAGAAGTTCTCTCGGAATAATTAGGAATTCCAAGTGAAACTGCAGTTACTGAAAGAAAACGAATTGCTTCACTTCAATAAACACTGCAGTAAGAGGGCTAACTACTTGCAACAACAGATACCTGAGACATTTTTATATCGCTCTGATATATAGACGCCAACAATATGTTCTCGAGCATGATCAGCTACAACCTTATTACAGCTTTCAGAAATAGCAGATATCTTACGACTCGTCGATGCTGTGTTTATAAAGTTATAAAAAATCGCTTAACATACTGATGCTGTCATTCACCCAGTGGTTTCTGCGTAAAATTTGAATTAGCATAAAAAAAAGGTCCAGAAGCAAATATTACAGTTACTTATTAAACAGGGTTCTAATTTCAATTTCAGGACATTATAGTGAAATAACAAGGTGCAGAACCTAATTTGCCATGCTAACTTTAAATTTAGTCATTTCACTATATTATGATCCTTGAGGCTCCAACACTCACTAAAACTGTGGTTCAAGCTTGAAAGAGTAGCATGCAATTAGCGTAGTCGAGAACAGTTGGTAAGCACTGGCCTCAAAGGGGAACAGGCCGCCTTATACAATCTGACAATCCACAGTGTACCTTCTCTGCGTTAAAGTCAAGTAAAAATGTACATATTCAGAATTATAGTCGGGTGATACACATTTTAAGCTCAAAACGACTTAGTTTATGACCACTAGTGATGAGTCATTACACAAAATTTAGTTACTAAACATGGCCACTAGTTCTCAAGCTGTGTATATGCACTAAAAAATGATACACAGGGATTTGTTACCTAACGTTGCCATGGCAATGTATTAAATCTAAAGTTGAAAAACCTTAGAATTTCAGAAATTTCAGTCTCCGAACCCACAACAACTCTGGTCTCCAAAACCCACAAAAACACTAGTTTTATTTCTAATAACGTGTTAATATCTCACTGACAGTTCTTAAGTCCAACAGCTTTCTGGCCAATGCAGTTGTCTGTATATCCAGACATAATTTTAATCTCCTGTTCCAAAAAGATAAGACTATCATTAAGTGAAAAGTTTTTAGACCATTGCAAAGGTCAGCCTCTACCCCAAGGCGATGTTTTTGGAAATGCTGGTTTTTAATTTATCCAGTTGCAAAAACTTTAGTGCGTGGCAGGGAGTGATTTAGAATGAAATCAGGAAGATGGAGTAGTGAATGGTAATGTGTATGGAAGGACAATTGAAGCAGTTAATTTTTATGAATATTTGTGGGTAAGTCTTATGGATGATAGTAGGAGAGATAAGATGAGTCCCAGAATAAGAGAAACATAAAAGTTGCCAGGGTGTGGGCAAAGGCTGGTAACAGGATAAATGTGTCTAGGTAAGCAAAACTGGGATATATGAAAGTACTGTTGAGCTAGCTCTCTTTTATGGAAGGGAAGTGTGAAAGTTGAATGTGAATAAAAAAAAAGTTGAAGTTGCTGAAGTGAACTGTTTTGTGTAGTATATGCAGCATAAAAAAATTAAAGGGTGAAAAATGTAGAGACACAGAGGTGGTAAAAAGGCTATCATATGCGAAAGGATGGATCAGTGTATTTTGAGTTGGTTTGGTAATGTGGAAAGAATGGGCAAAGGTAGGTCAGCGAAAAGAGAGTATAATTAAGACGTGCGAGGGGAAGAAGGCGTGGGAGACCTACAAAAGGTTTGGTAGATGAGGTGACAAAGAACACTGGAAAGGAAGTTCCTTAACACCAAGATAATGTGGCGAGTGCAAGATAGGGGAGAATGGCACAGGGTGTGTATTGTGGTTTGACTTTACGATGAGTATTCTTTGTGTAAGTTTAACTCCACTTGGGGCTTATTCATGAATATGGAAGTTAAAGTATAAATATGGCAGTGAGTTTTTTTAGAACCACAGCCTGTTAAGGAAACGATTTAAGGTTGAATATACATACACACACATACACACACATATATAATATATATAAATATTTGTGTATGTGTATATGTGTATATATATACAACACATTAATATATATAATATATAAAATATTTCAATCAACATGTTTATCTGGTGGACAATGATCAACATTAAATATATTTGGCCTTGTTCACGATTAGCAGACCATAAATGCTTCTGCTGCAAAGGCAAATTGGGAAACCAAAGTAAGATCTTAAATTAATGAGTTTTGAAGTTACTGTTTATACCACACTTAATTCAAAATTTAAATATGCAAACCATACGATTTTTGACAATTATTTATCTGAGACACTTCATTATTTGAGCATTTCAGTCATAAAAGGAATTTTTGGATCTTTCTATCCTTCGGTTCCTTACACACGCCAATAAAAGAGTATCAATAAGTCCTAGACAATTGTGTTTTGACCTTAATGAATGATACCTTGAAAGATAAGATAACGTTATATCTCAAAAGTAAAAATCTTCTCAAACCTCGCACGGGAGACCTACGAGGCAAGAAGACTGCAGTCATGTCACTGATAATGACAATTTAGTAGATAAGTAACTTATCTTTTGCTGCAAGAGTGATATAAGAGATAATCTATTCATATCTACGACTAAATATAACGCAGGTGTTGTATAAACAAAATTTTTGACAACTCTAGAAAACAGCATAACAACCACTGCCAAAGGATACAAAAATAAAACTAGAAAACCCCCAGCAGGGCAATGAAACTTGTAACAGCATGATCTACTACTATATATTCTGAATCTGTTGTTCGTGCATACACAAAACTGTGTACAAACATACACACAATATACTATATATATATATATATATATATATATATATATATATATATATATATATATATATATATATATATATATAAAATATATATTATTATATATATATATAAATATATATATATATATATAAATACATACATATATATATATATAAATATATATATATATATATATATATATATATATATATATATATATATATATATATATATGTATATTGAATAAGCATTCAACCCCATGTAAAGCCACCTTCCCTCGCAAGAAGTAACATTCCACGTCACTGAATGATAACACCTAAACCTATCTAAACACTTGTTATAAACTTATTTTTCTTCAATTATGGGGCAATATACCAAGAAAATCATTACAGTAATTTAAGTAAAATAATAAAAAGTCTTGAACACAGGATATCTAACAACCATTTTTCTTGTGGGGGAGGGGGTGGTGGCGTTTAGGAATACACACCCCCATCGACTTGGGACCACCTTGGCGTGGTGAGGGGCTCTTGAACCCTGGGAAACTGTTCCCGGGTTCGAGTCCAAGAGTCCTATATCTTTTTTTACATAATCGTTTGGTTTAAACTTGTGGAATTTTCCACTTTCGGTAAAATTTACTGGACCTGACAAATAGGAAAGGATATCATAGTTGGGATTGGGTTTATATCCGAAGCTAAATAGTGGGAACTGTGATAGGACCATCAACTACCCGATAATGTTTGTACCTGAGAGATACCAGATTGATAGCTCAAAGGCTGAATTATTCTGCGGGGCTGGGCCACGGATTCCAAGGGGTCTGGTTCAGGGGACAGGACTAATTACACCCTATGGCCAATAAAAAAATTTAGTGAGGCTATACATTATACTAAACTTTATGTTTGTAAATATAATAACAAGGAAATAGAGACGAATAAAGAACAATATGGCTTTGTAAGTTTCGACTAGCGGTGTTTTTAATAAACTGGAGTAGTAAAATACCCTATCTAAAAGTTGCTTGTTTAGCCTTAAATTTAATTATCCCTCGTCCTAGCAAAGATTCCGAAGACAAGACATGGAAAAAGATCTTTAGCGTTTCAGTAATTTAGACTTTAAACTGATGAACATGTCAGGGTAAAAAATGAAAAAAAATATTGACAAAAATAATCACCAACCCATAGGTATATATCTACCAAGTTTCATGAAAATGAGGTAATAATAATAATAATAATAATAATAATAATAATAATAATAATAATAATAATAATAATAATAATAATAATAATGGAGAAACAAATCCACAGTTTTTATATGCACATATATTTAAAGATAAATCTGTTCAGAAAGCCTTCGGGAAACCGTTCGATTCCCGTTCGATCAACAAAATCTTTTATATTCCGAGTCACAGAAACTACAAAGTTTTTGGAGAAATGTAATTCTAAAGGGAAAACGTAGACAAGATCATGCAGGAAATCCACATATGAAGAAAAATTAAAATGACGAAAATTAATTTAATGCAGAAATTCATATCTTGGGGAATATTAAAATAATGACAAAATTTAAATAATAAAAAGCAAATTTCCCCATGTTATCAATATCTTTAAAAATCTAAAATTATGAAAAACAAACTTGCTACGAAATCTACATATTAGGGAAAATTAATGAAAACTAATTTACCCAGAAAATCTACAAATTTACGTAACGGTCAAATAAATCTTTAAAAATTTTACCCTAAAAATCCTTAACTTGAAATGAATAATACACTTATCTACAGTGTTCAAATATTAAGAAAAATAAAATGACAAAACCTAATTTACACAGGAAATTTAATTATTAATAAAAATTAAAATACAGAAAATAAATATATCAAGTAAATCTATCACTTGTAAAATTTTATCTAAAAAAAAAAAAAAAAAAAAATTCATCCAGAAAAGCCACGGCGACTTTCGTGGGAGAGACAATGTGACGATGGGAGAGACAGGATGATGTTAGGTCTTGGACAAACAATTCTTGGAAACCTATGACAGAGAAGCTCTCTTGTGTCTCAGTTCTCAGACCTGATCCTTGTCACACTGGGGAGCATAATGAGTTACAAAACGTAGAAAGGAAGTGCCTTGAATGCGAGCTCCCAGAAGCATTCTAGTAACAGGAGTACCCGGATCTTTTATGCAAGTCTTTCTGTACGAATCTGGTAAAAATGGTCATTAAATTGTATATATATACGAAACAAGATAGATTATGCGAGGAGCACAACACGAAATAGAGATCTGATCTCCTTAAACATGCTCAACGCTGAAACAGGCAGAAAAAAAGTAACAAACTACTGTACGACCTAAATACCAAAAGAATATGGTATTAAACACAAAACACCCACTTCCCTTTTTGTACAAGATTTAGCCGATAACAGATTTAGCATCCAATGATGGCTGCTTTCATAATTTATTGAAAAACGCTCGTCATCTGCGATACGAGAAACCGGTAACTCTCACGAGCCGAACACTAAACCTTATCATTTGAGACTGAGGTACAAGGAAGCACACGTCCTATAAATCCCTCCCACCTGATGAGACTGCAGTGTCACTCATCCCGTACACCTAAACTTTTCAAAAGTTGCAGTGAGCAAATATGCTAGCAAATGCTCTCAAAACTTGCAGTTAGTATCACCAGCTGTTCTAGAAACGAGTCCTGATTAATTTTCGAGAGCCAAATACCGGCAAGATACAGTAGTAATCTATACTTAATCGAATGTTTTTTGAGTGATTCGCCGCTACTTGGGATTAGTATTAATACACGCATGACCTATGAGTTTCAATTCATCGATTGGCAATATGTCACGATGTGCATTATTCTGCTACGTTTGTAAACTTCTGACTAAATGCAAGGATGATTTCCTGTTTAATTATCAACAAATAATTGTCAGTCAGGGTATAAATAGCTATTCCGAACAAATTCCGACATAAAAATACCACATGCTTACACAATTAGGATGTGTACATGCATGTGTGAACTCCTTCATACTTTGAAATATATGAAGTATATAGAGATGTGCACAAAGGATCATTTTACAGTATATATATATATATATATATATATATATATATATATATATATATATATATATATATATATATATATATATATATGCGTACGTATATATACTGTATATGCACACTTTTCAACAGCAAGGCCATTTCATAACTGGGGTGCCTCCAGTGAAAATTCAACAATCAATGGCTTGTTTATACTTTAACTTCTATAACATCCGCTGCTATATACACCTACAAAAGCAGCTCATCAGCAGTATCTCTAATTCCTTCATAAACATTTCACACCATTTACCTGTCTCCAGTCCTACCTACATATCGTCCTGCATTTTTCCAAAAATGTCCAAACTGCCTTAAACCATATGGTCCCACCGTTCAATTACGCTAACACAATTAACCTCTTCCACGTCTCTACATTTTTTTACATACGCTAACACAATTAACCGCTTCCACGTCTCTACATTTTTTACATACATCACTTCTTCTTACCCTACATAAACTACACAAACAGGCCATATCAAAATCTTTTCTTTCATTTGCATCCAGTACTCACACATCATACTTCATAATGGAGAGTTGGCTGAACAATCCTGCCATGCAATCCTGTCTTGGTTTCCATGGACAACCAATATTTTGCAAACAACTTGTTTTCTTTCTTACTTCAGCTATGCTGTAAATCACCTCTTCTCTCATCCCACCATCGTTTCTTATACTTCCAAATGCCTTTGTGAATCAACTATTTCCATTCTTCCACCACCCATCTTCCTAGTTTCGTTTTACAGTCAAAACTGTTTTTTATTCCTCACATGTGCTTACAATTTTTTCCTCCTCTAAAAATTCTTTTACTAATTTTACAAAATTAGCACAGTGCAATCTTCAACCACACTTAACTCCAAGTACGGTTTGTATTTTCTACTCCAACAGCTTTGCACCTACATCCTTGTTCTGGCTTTCTGCAGCATCCGATCCGTATAGATATTGAAGAGCCATGAGCACACAGTGCAATCTTTGACCCACTTTACACCAGACCAGTCACCTTCCTTCCTACACAGTCAAACATACTTTGGAAACGAAGTATTTCCAACAATCAAGCCTCTTTCGAAACACAGTTTCACAACTCCAATCATTCTCATTTATTCCATGAACATCATACACATATTATCTTTACCTCTTCTAACAGCTTTTCATTTAAATTACTTAGCACAACCGCCCTTTCATATTTCTTTAAACCAGCGAGGCACAGCTTCAGACTTTCCAAAATTGTTCTTTTACTCCCATTCTTTTCCGTTCATGGACTATTTTAAATGACATATATGTCATTCAAATACTCTTTTATCCAGTTACATCTAATTATAATGAAAATTTACAAATTCTACAACAAAAATTGTGAAAATATAGTACAGCTGAGTAAAGCGAATTTAAAATCTCTTAGATGTCGTGCATTGTATAAAAAAATTTAAATAAAAGACTTCAAAAGCATGCAGTACGTCAATTATATATATATATATATATATATATATATATATATATATATATTTATATATAATATATATATATATATATGCGCGTGTGTGTGTGCGTAGGCGCATAACTGGTATTTAAGATGTGTATAAATAAAAACTACCATTTTACAACAAAAAACTACCTTTAACGCGTTGGATTCTGTGAGAACGATGACGTAATTCATTAGTCACTTTCACACACCAGCAACTTTGCAACAAGATGATGAACACCAAAATAATTATCATTCCAGAACCATTAACACACACATGTAATGAAACCATTATGCAGAAATGTCGCTAAACAAGAGGTTCTCTCTAGTTAATCATCTTTCGCGGAACTCGTTGAACGCTTTTGTGTGTGTGTGTGTGTGTGTGTGTGTGTGTGTGTGTGTGTGTGTGTGTGTGTGTGTGTGTGTGTGTGTGTGAGAGAGAGAGAGAGAGAGAGAGAGAGAGAGAGAGAGAGAGAGAGAGAGAAATTGGCCGTTAAAACGATAGTAAATCAGAGCAGCAATGAAGGGTCCCGCATTACTGTCTGCAGTAATCCCTTGAGGGTCCTACTTATGTCGTAACAACTATTAGAGCTTGTTAACAAATAATGCCCCAGTGTCAGGAGCTGTCTCTTTCCGATCTTGTCTCTTTCGACTGAACAACAAAGTAGATATCATCGATTTTTCCCTTCCTCTTTTATATGTGAACACAAGCTTTATCCAGCAAAGCATTCATATCTTGCGAATTATTATTTTTTTTTTTATTTCCCTCTAAATTTTTTCTATTAAGCTGTTTATTTGACCTATATGATTTCAGTGTTTAATCTGTAGGCTATTTATTCAAAATTCATCAGCTTAATTTTAATCCTCTAAGGCCTTCCTTTCACCTATTCATCATTAAAACTATTATCTTTTAACCCATTCACCTTCCATTTTTCATTTTAAATTTAACCGGAAAGCCAATCATTAAGCCTTTCTCATTTTCGGTTTTATTTCTGAAACACTTATTTAAGATTTTTTATTCTAACTTTCATCCCGTTATACATTCAAGGGATCTGACTCATTTCAACTGGAAAAAATGTTCAGAGAACATCCCCCAATTTTAAATTTTCATCCGTAAGACATTCACAAGACATTCCTTACTAGAACTTTATTCCGTACGACGTTCAATGAATCTCCCTCATTTTAAACTTTTATTTGTGAGACATTTAAACAGCCTTTTCATTTATGCTTTTTTCCCGTAATACATTCAGTGGAACTTTCTTACCTTAAGCCTATCCAGTAAAACACTCAACGGACGTTCTTGACTTTGACTTTTATCCCTTCACCCATTCAATGGACCTTCATCATTTCACCGTAAGACCTTCTACGGAACTTTCCCGTTGTAATTTTTATCCAGTAAGACATTCAATGGAACATTCGCCTTTCTTGTTTTAGTTTTCATCCCATACGAAAAGTAACAGACTTTTCTCATTCTGATTTTTATCCCCTACGGCATTCAACTGACTTTTCTCGTCTTAATTTTCATCATGCAAGGCGTTCAACGGACACTTTTCATCTCTGCTTTTATCAACGGACATTTCTTGTTTTAACACTATCCCATAAGACGTTCATTGGTCCTTTTTATTTTGATTTATATATGACATTCAACAATTTCAACTTTTATCATCTAACTCGTTAATTTTAATTTCTATCCCATATGATATTCAATGGGTCTTTCTCGTTTCAATTTTATCCCATATGAAATTCACAGACCTTTTTCGTTTCAACTTTTATCCCACACGATATTCAATGGACCTTTCTCGTTTTTTCAACTTTTATCCCAGTTGATATTCGGCAGACCTTTCTCGTTTCAACTTTTATCTCAGATGATATTCAACGGACCGTTCTTGTCTCAACTTTTATCCCAGATGATATTCAACGGACCTTCCTTATTTCAACTTTATCCCAGATGATATTCAACGGATCTTTCTCGTTTCAACTTTTATCCCATATGATAATCAATGGATCTTCCTCGTTTCAATTTTTATCCCATATGATATTCAATGGACCCTCCTCTTTTCAACTTTTATCCCATATGATATTGAACGGACTTTTCTCGTCTCAATTTTTATCCATACGATAATCAATGGACTCGTTTCAACTTTTATCATATGTCAATGGATCTTCCTCATCTCAACTTTTATCCCAAGTGATATTCAACGGACCTTCCTATTTCAACTTATCCCAGATGATATTGATCTTTCTCGTTCCAACTTTTTATCCCATGATAATCAATGGATCTTCCTCATTTCAATTTTTTATCATACATATTCAATGGACCCTCCTCTTTTCAACTTTTATCCCATATGATATTGAACGGACTTTTCTCGTCTCAATTTTTATCGCATACGATAATCAATGGATTTTCCTCGTTTCAACTTTTATCCCATATGACAGTCAATGGATCTTCCTCATCTCAACTTTTATCCCAAGTGATATTCAACGGACCTTCCTCGTTTCAACTTTTATCCCATATGATATTCAAATAATCTTTCTCGTCTCGGATCTTTCTCATTTCAACTTTTATCCATATGATACTCAACAGACCTTTCTCGTCTCAACTTTTATCCCATATGATAATCAATGGATATTTCTCGTCTCAACTTTTATCCCACAGGATACTCAACGGACCTTCCTCGTTTCAACTTTAATACCGTCTGATATTCAACGGACCTTTCTCGTCTCAACTTTTATCCCAGATAATATTCAGTGGATCTTTCTTGTTTCAATTTTTATCCCATAAGATATTCAATGGACCTTCCTCCCAATCATATGTAAATCTTGACAGGCGAGTGACAATCTTTATTTCCCATATTAGCCTGGAGACGGGGACATAACAGAGGGTCCGTTTCTCAAGTGTTCTTGTACATCCACCGCAGAAATTCAACAATGAGAAATTCGTATGCATATTACCTAATACACATTTCCAGTACAAACAAGCTAATAAGTTTCAAGTAAAAAGTTAATGTACATAATATTACAAAACATAGAAGTGAGATAAAGGAAATAAATGAGAGAATCGCAACAATCTTTATAGACAGAGTACAGCATGTGAATACAAAAAGAGAATAAAAGGCAGCGCAGACAATTGAATTCACTTATAGACTAAGAGGGACTTGTGTGAGAGCAGCATGTGGATGCTGTTAAAGAGATACGAATTACTGAAATCAGAATTATTTCCCTTTTCAGTAAAAGAAACAAACGGAAAATACAAAAGCTTCTCTCAGCATAATTTCTAACGTCACAATAACAAATAGTAAAGCAGCACTCCGATAGTCAACAATAAAATCTTGGAGTTATTTCAAAGAAGGTAACAGAACAGAAGCTCAAAAAAGGTAAAAAAAAAAAAAAAAAAAAGAAAAGCAACTTTCATGTTGATTAGAAAGCATCATCATTATATTTTCTGGCGGTCTAGCGTTAAAAAAATCAAACAAGAGAAACCTGTTTGCTTCTTCCTTGACCAGAGACCAGAAGTAATAACTATCATCAACTTTATCTCAGTATAATCAACTTTATCGCCCTCGAGATCTTTCTTAATTAAAGCAACAGCTTTCTGGTGAGAGCTACGTTTCCAGGAATCCGAATGCCATTGCAATACAAATCATGGATTATTCGAAAATACACGTTGAACTGATGTATAGTGTGTGACCTTATTTCCATTTCTCTCTCTCTCTCTCTCTCTCTCTCTCTCTCTCTCTCTCTCTCTCTCTCTCTCTCTCTCTCTCTCTCATAAGCAATGTTAAGCCAAGAATATAAACGGAAAACAGATAAACATAATCGCTGTAAATCTGATTTGTGTAAACTGGACAACAATGGCGACGTCCGCATTAAAATTGACATGTCAATATAAATTCACTTCAAAGCTTAATCTTCATATGTAGTATTTATATGAAAAGATAAAGATTTAAAGGTAAATGATGGCGTACCTGGAGCGCATTACACTCTACGCAAAAGTGGACGTGCAAACGAAAATTGCAATAATGCATATGGGAGTTTTTAAAATGTAACAAGTGAACATAAACTGGAAGGTGACCATCTAAAAGCTCGCAAAAAATGACCTTTGATAACAGGCTAAAACAACCATTCTGTTCTAATTGACTGCTTTCCAGAAGATCCTGATCAACAACAATAATGATTATCTTTGATATCTGCATGAGTTCCTACAGTTATTGCTATTCGCACATCGTAAATTACGAATAAAAAAAACAGGATATTACGTGGGATGGAAAGATAACTAAAACTGATTTAATCTAAACATACTAATTCCAGAATCGCTCTCATCTTCACACTTTTAAATGAATTCACCACAGGACCCACCCCCCTCCCCCAACATCCCTTTTTCTCTCGAGAGGAGAAAAACTGAACCATAATCGATAAATATTCTCACCAGCGACACAGCAACACGCAAACCAATTAAAATAATTTATGGCACCAAGAAACAAGAAAACTCGAGAATTAAATCTCGCACAAAACGAAACTCCATAACAAACAAATAAGTCATAAAGTGGAAGAGGTAGCCACCCAATAATTAGCCCTCTTGCACCCGCCCAGCTTTACCCACTTCCCACGTGTTCTTATAACCAGAATAATGAGCACTGAGAAAGAAATGTGAACTGTGTCATCGGAATCAAAGTCAACTTGGGCGTCGTCCAAGTATATGCATTCAAAAAAAATTCGGCTACGGTCTGCTGACAATCCCCTAATTATCCAATATATCGAAAAACATGAGAGTGACATATACCCAGAAAGTCAGTGACATAGCAGAACATCTAAAGAGAAGCTTGTACAATTGGGCAAACTATCAAAAATATTGATATATATAAATATTTTTCATATATATATATAATAAAAATATATATACGTGTATATATATTATATATAATGTGTGTAATATATATATACACATGTATAATATATATATGTGTATATGTATATTATATGGATACATACATACATCTATATATATATATATATATATATATATATATATATATATATATATATATATATATATATAACTGCAAAATATGTAGATACGGCATTATAGTAAAGAGTTAACATCTTAGTATTGGAAGTGGTATGATCACATGGAGGACGAGAGGGGAGACCGATAAAGCAATGGCTAGATGGGAAGCAACAGATGTTTAAAAGGAACCTTTCATATCCACGAAGCACAATAAAGCGCGCACGACTGAGACGTGCTTGTGTGTACAGTATGTAGGCAGGGTGAATAATTCGACCGGCAGATAAGGTAAGTATAATTCTGAGTAAGTAAATTATAATTATGAAGCCATCCATGTTGCGGAAATTTTCTGCACAGGAGGCTCAGCCTTGATTCAGCGGTAAAATAATGACTAGACTTATTGGTGTCCTGTGCAACCCTGCATACTTGTATGAATAGAATAAAGTTTTGTATATCTTAACACACATTTTCAAAAATTAAAGTGGATGTTATATTTCTTGTCACCAAGGAAAACAGTTTCGATAGTGATATATATATATATATATATATATATATATATATATATATATATATATATATATATATATATATATATATATATATATATATATATCATATCACACCATAAGTTCGTAACCTCTCCTAACTTTTTGCATTGCATGAAGACTGGACAGCTACGAGAAGACAAAAACAAAAAACCGGCATAAATTCAGGAGCCTCTGAAACTACCTTAGCGTTCTTAAAAACTTATCTAAATTCTGGGTACGATCCACCCCGGAGCACATCCATTGACAAGATAAAAACTCAAACTGTTACACAAGCATGTGGAATATATTACATAATCCAAGACCCAGAAAATATGATTTCTTTTAATATATATTCCTTCAAAATAAAGGAGAAAATCCAAACGTATAAAAAAAAAGCCAATAACCTATTGAGTAGAAATAGCGGTGGCGGCGGAGGGCGCTTGTGTGTGGCATCTACATGACTCGGTAATAGAAGGGTTGTTGACTGTGAGGTCTGAGACTCCACCAACATAAATAAAAGGTGATCACACCACGACATCGACCTAATGACAGTCGCCGCCCTGCAAGGTGGAGGGAGGGGTGCTCCCTTACCCCATCCAGCACTGGGAGCACAGACGGTCAATCTGCGTGTCTCTACTGCCTGCCTCTCTGTCCTCTCCAATATGTTATTCACCTCGACATAATGACTCGGGAGGCAACGGCAAGGTCGAGGTTGGCAGAAATCCATGGAGCACAGTGAGATCTTCCTAAATTTATTAGTGATAAGATTTACTTTAGATATTCGGTTAAGCAGGATCATTCTTTTTAGACGAACAGAATATATAAATCTTGCGGCACTACAAAACAGTAAAAGAATTATGAAGACGGCTTCTTCTTGTCTAAAAAGTAAAGAAAAAAATTGAGAAAGTTTTCTCAAGCAAAAATAGCTTTTACATGTAAAATTAATAATACAGGAATCTTAATAAATGAAAGAGCAGTTAAAAGATATATCCAATGCGATAGAATGATTACAAAAATAATCAAACACAAAATAAAACAAATTCACTACTCAGACCACTTCATAAGGAAGATTTTGAGTAAAGAGAGAGAGAGAGAGAGAGAGAGAGAGTGTTGTTTACTTTCTTCGTTGAAATTCATGTTCTCTTTTTCTTTCACGAGTACAACATAAATTATGTGGTAATATTACCAAAAATTACTTTTGCTTTTGTTGCATTCATTTAAAATTGACTTAGGGGAAACATGAACTTCATTAACATTACAAATGTTATCTTGAAAACTGCATCTCCAGATTATCAGTTTTAGGAAAGAAATTAAACTACCTTTATGATACTACTGTATACGAAAACAGGTGGGGGTTAGCCAATTAGAATAAAGGTTCACAGCGCCGTTTACTAAATTTTAAAGTACTCGTACAAAGTTAGCGACAGGACCCAAATATTTATGGATAAAGGATGAGCATGTTACAGATAATTCCTTAAGCCCTCAGCCAACTTCACAAAAATTCGCATTTTTTGAACCTTTTTTTTACAGACTAACCCACTAAGTAATAAATCATGTTATTGTCAATACATAAAAATATAAAATCTGCCACAACATTGTAAAGAACTTCAAGCATTGCGATCATTGCAATCAGGAACGTAAATTATTTTCTTGATAAAACACACTTCTTTGGTGCTTCAATTATGTAAAAAAGAACTGTATTTCTGGCAGCCCTTCCTAGCAATAAGAAAGTACAAATATCCATCAAGCAAAATAAAGGTAATGCAGCAAAGGAACTCCGCACTCAATAATATAGCAATAAAGACGTCGCAAAACTGGAAATCATTTTTGACCTCCTCGAAATCTCTTATACACCATAATCACGAATCCATAAACATACTATTCTGGACGAGAGATGTGCAATAAAGCGAACGATTTATTAATGGGTTCCCACGAGCGCCTTCGCTGCACGCAAGTTGCTTTATAAAAAGATCCCTGTGGACGGCAATGGGAAAATGAAATTTTCTTTCTAAATATTAACTCAAGGTGGGTAATTTCGTGTGGATTTACGGCCAAATAAATTTTAGAGGCAGCCCTGTCCCCCTTCTTCGACGACTAATCGAAAAATATCTATTGATGTGTGTGTGTAAGAAGGAAAGTTGCGGATTTATGAGCCACACATCCGACGTGATCCTGAGAGCCATCAGGAGGATGAAGCGGTTCAAAACATCAGTTCATTCACAAAAGAATAAAAAGGAGCTAATGGCACAGAAATGGGAAAAAGATCTTGGAAGCAACCACATTCTTTGAAATTTTTAGAAAAAAAAAACGCAGAATGAAATTGGTTACTAAGAAGTTTGAATACCATGAAAGCAAGACAAAATGACTACAGGCATAAGATTCTTGATGTAGGTTACATCCTCATATTCTATTGCCATATTTAAATTTGGACAGGCTCTACAATGCACCATAATTTATGATCGCTGCATAAAACCAAAGCTCAATTCAATATTTTTCTTGATACTTTCTGGCCGTTAAAACTGCAAGGTAAGGGTACAAGCTCTCAGCAATAAAATCTACAGTAAAAACATGAAATCAGCCTTAGGGATTGTCCTTCAACTCACCAGATTTTCTATTAAAATTAATGCATTATTATTATTATATTATTATTATTATTATTATTATTATTATTATTATTATTATTATTATTATTTATAACATTATTATTATTAAATTATTTATAACAAAGATAATGGACTGTAATACCCTAAAAACTTATTAACGAATATTAAGCCAAAATATCTATGACAAACGTTCAGGTTCTATTGCTAACCAAAAATCGAATTTTGTATATCCAGCGCTACATGAGGCTATTTACGGTAATTCTTCAACTGCACAGTTTTCGAAAACTCCTGATAACTGAAAATAATTATATTTACCTATTACAAAGACGACTCTTTTTCTACTTGTAACCCAGGAGTGTGAGTCGTTGTGACAGCCTGGAGAGTTTTATTTTATGGCGATATTCTTTCGTTTAATTTTTGTTCATCCAATCAAGATGGCCATTTCCCCTGAATATGGTGGTCAATTAGTATCTTCAGTGGTTAGGCAAATCTACAAGTTGACTTACCAAAAACCTGGAACTGCAATGAACTAAAAGCACATCAGAGGCAGTGTAGCAGACGAAGGCAAATTAACATTGCAAAATCTCAACTAGAAAACCATAAAATTTATCACTACATAAGAAAAACGACCGATTCAGGTCTGCCAAGTGCAAAATAGGAAAAACTTGGAAATAAGATTTTCCCAACATTTCATAAAGGGTTGCCCCAGTTAACACCCACAACGGTAACTGCACGAAATTGCAGATAACATTTTTCCACCGAGAAATTTCTGGGGTTAATATTCTTCCGATCACAAAACTTACTGTAATTATGATATTAACCATACAATACGAAATGACAAGCGTTTTCTCAAAATAAATAAATAAATAAATGAATAAATGAGCAGAGTATGATAATAACAACTACTCAATCCCATACTTTTACTAAACCATGGTTTCATACAATAAAATATTTCTTTATTGTATGCACAACTCATTACCTCGCCGGGCTTTCGATAGTATACTTTTTTAGCAATGAATTTCTCCATTTTATTAAATACTGTTAGATTAAAGTAAATACACACACACATACACACACACACACACACACACACACATATATATATATATATATATATATATATATATATATATATATATATATATATATATATATATATATATATATATACATACATATATACTGTATATATGCTTTTACCTAGGCAGGCTTACTGCCTAGCATACCAGCAAGTTTTACACGACTTCCCGACTCGGCAGTGGCCCAATTGATACCATTTCATTTGAATTATCCCTTCTTTCTGCATTTCGCTTTACATCCTCTTACTTCTTTAAAATCAACACCATATTCTTTGGAAGCTTGAATTTAAAGTCAATGGCTTCTGTGGGTTTGTTCCATATGAATAGGGTTCATCTTCTGAATAATAATAATAATAATAATAATAATAATATAATAATAATAATAATAATAATAATAATAATAACTGAGTGAATAAGATAGAAGTAATCAATATACAATCACGAATGGAACAAAAACCAATTTCTGACACACATCGGGATCGAACCCAGGTCTTTCTACTGAAAAGCCAAGGCGCTACCACATAAGGTCATAAAAGAAGTTGGAACCTAAGTACCACTTTACCTAGGGCTTTTACCTGGGCAGGCTTACTGCCTAGCTTACCCGCGAAATTTACCCAACTTCCCTACTCTGAGTGATTAAGATAGAAGCATGCAACACACAATAACTCCGACTTGATAAATGACCAAATGCCTTTTAAACATTATAATCTCTCATCGAACATACATTACATACGTACATATACAAAACAGCACGCACGCAGTCACGTGCGCACACCCAAATATATATATATATATATATATATATATATATATATATATATATATATATATATATATATATATATATATATAGCGTGTATATATAGATATAGATATAAGTATAGATATAGATATACCAATAAAAAATCAGTGAGTTTCACTTCAATTGGAAATTTATGACCTCACATTACCATAAAATCAAGTCGATCACCAAAATAAGTATCAGTAACTCGACGATGTCCGTCACTTTGATATCTCCAAGATTTTCATTATTAATAACAGTAAAATTTAAAGGCCATCTTGCCTTGCTTAAATGATTATCATTGCCGTAAAAATTGACAAATTTAAAATTACCATATTCATGAAGAAAAGAAGAGACCAGTACTTACACAATCAATTGCATATACATAAGAAAACAAATACAAGAGAGGGTCACAGAATCAGAACAGCAACTAGCACTTACATGATTCATAATTTCAAGCAATTTGAAACAAAAGTTGTATGAGGAAAGGAAAACAGGGCATGATTTCTTAATTCTGCCTTTTCAATTATCATGAGAATAAATGCATTTTTAACCTTTACCATAGAATCTAATTTAAATCTCATTTCCGATGTAACGTGTATTTAGAATGTCCTCCAGTAGTTAATAAAATCATTCACTACATTGTAAATAAGCCTCATTTACGTGTGGACAAACAATCTCATACTGGGAAATCTACTAAAATCATTCACAGAATAACATCAATAAACAGACGATAAAATAATTACCCAGAAAAGGTCAATAAAATAAGAATAAGAAAATGGCGACCGTTACAAAGGTTATAATAAAAGAGTATCAGACGATGACTCTGTCAGCTCATTGTCGAGACGTCTGGGGTCAGAAGGCACAGATGGCATCGCCAGTCTCTGTAAAAAAGACGGGGAGAAATCTGAAAAAAAACTGCGAGATTCTAATAATTTCCATCTTCGATCGTGAGCGGATAGTTTCTGTAATGTGGGATAAACAAATGATCCTAAACAAAAAAAAAGAGTGATTTATGAAACGTTTGTTTTGGTCAACGTTATACCAGACACATAACAGCTCGCACGTATGACATTTTTGCGGAAAGGTTACTATTATCATTATTATTATTATTCAGAAGATGGACCCTACTCACTTGAAATTCAAGCTTCCAAGGAATACGGGTATGGTGCTCATTAGGAAGTAAGAGAAGGTAAAGGGAAATACAGAACGAAGAGATCTCACTTATTAAAAAGAAAAAATAAATTAATAAATAGATAAAAAAATGTATTAAAATGCAAGGAAAATAGCATTAGGGTAGCAATGCATTGCTTCAAGTGATACAAATTTTAGCGAACACTCAAACTCACAACAGAGAGAGAGAGAGAGAGAGAGAGAGAGAGAGAGAGAGAGAGAGAGAGAGAGAGAGAGAGAGTCTTATGAATATCTTGCGAATGGTTTCAACTCAGTGGGTGAGGATTACCTTGTCAAGCTCTTTCCATGTTGATGGTACACATTTTGATAGCAATGAACACTCATGTCTATAGTTTTCTCTTTTCTTTTCTCTTTCTCTTCTTCCAAGCAAGCTGCGACCCAGAAACAGTTGGCTAACTTGTACTTAATTCACTGTTTAGGTTAACAGAGTCACTCTAGATTTTCGTCCGCTACCACCCAAGTTACTAGGCCACAGAGAGAGAGAGAGAGAGAGAGAGAGAGAGAGAGGAGAGAGAGAGAGAGAGAGAGAGAGAGAGAGAGAGAGAGGACACATATTTGTATGAAAATCATCAGTTTAACCCAACATTCATAAAAGTTACAGGGTAATGTAAAACTAATCCCAGCAACTAATAAAATCAAATCCCCATACTAATGTTACAATCTCTGGCAAGTAACCAACAAAATCTGAACGAGAGAGAATCGAAGAACCAAATAAAGATATCCAAGATGTCTGACGCGCTGGTGAGAGTCAGATTCTGATCATAGGTCTACCCAGGTGGTAAGATGTTTCATTGAAGCCGGCACTTCTTACCTGTAATAAGTGGCCCCTACACTCCAATAAATCCACCGACACTAGCACTTAATCAACCCTCGATTGAAATGTTCTGATGTGTGTTAGCAATTTACGATCACTGGCATAAAGAGAAAATAATATTCCATCTATAATTTCACTTGAACTCTCACGCTCTTAAGAGGTCATAATCACGAATTTACGTCATGCTACGATGTACATCACCAAATTTTAGCCAGACGTGGGTTCTATTAACTCTTGCCTTAGAGTTTTTCCTTGGCCAATTATTTTTGTGACCACAAAAACGCCTCGTACGGACCATGAAAATAAAACTGCTATTAGAGTGAAACTAAAACTTGAAAAAATATAACATCTTTCGACATTTCTTTAAAGACTACAACTACATTTTAACACGCTGACAAAAGACTGCTAGATTTCTGATAAGCAAAGTTGGGTGTGGTCATTAAATGGTTGAGAGACTGTCTAAGAACGGAGGAAACCATTAGCATAAAATATCTTCCTAGCCAGCTGGATGACGTACACGACATGGTATTACGTACTTAGACTAGTCTAAAAAATAAATAAATAAATAAATAAATCGATAGAGTGAAATAAATAATCAAATAGTAAGGTACGGGTAACAGCTCTTTCTATTACAAGTTACTAGAGGCAAGGGCATGGAACGAGCAACCTTAGTTTCTATATAAATCCACTAATCAAATATGAAATGGTGGCGACTTACAGACATCTTCTGAACTCTATAAGAGAAACATGATGATTTATATATATATATATATATATATATATATATATATATATATATATATATATATATATATATATAGCTAGCTAGCTAGATAGATAGATAGATAGATAGATAGATAGATAGATAGATAGATATAGATATAGATACTTAGACCAATGTTCTTTAAATATTTTGAACGGTTAATTTTTTTAATGAATTTCAGTCCTATCAATTTGTTTAAAGGTGCAAGGTAATATGAAACAACTGCTTTTTGAAATAATTATCTTACTTGTTCTCCTTATATATATCAAAACTTAAACATTACAACAAATCTACGTTCATTTTTATAAAAAGTAATAAAGAAGATGCATGTGTTGTGAAATTACTTTACCAATGTTATTTTTAAAATACCACGGAAAATAAATCTGATGGAGCTCTGTAATATTCCACTTCCTTATCTTGCATTTACTGAGATGTTTATAAAATGTGGTAATATACATAAATTTACTTGCTTGCTTACTGAAATTTCTATTCAGTATTTTCATCTATATTTCAAGTATGCCTATGGTTGCTTTTTTTCGATCTTCACAAAAGGGCACTATTCTTTAGATGCTTCGTTATTAATTACTGGCATTACCGTCCCATCCCTGGGAATGATTGTAAGGTAAGTTAATTACCTAGAGTAAAAAAATTGTTGTGGCCAATGAGCTGGCAACCGAAATGCCAATACTTTCTACGAGAAAATTATGGATCTCTGTAGAATACTTTTTTAGCCTTCAACCTCGACAGTCTACAAGAGGGTACCAAAATGTTTTACACAACCTTACCAAAATTTTATTATTTTCACTGATGATTGAACACAACCGAAAGCCTACTGACTTTTATATATTGTATTAATCGCAATCATCTTAACGTCTACAGGCTTGGGATTACATGGATCCGGAATATTTTTTCTTAGAGTCGAAACAAACTAACTTAACACTACACTCGTTTTTCCTTGCGTTAAGATATGTCCAAAAGAAACTGAGAGAGAGAGAGAGAGAGAGAGAGAGAGAGAGAGAGAGAGAGAGAGAGAGAGAGAGAGAGAGAGAAGCAGGCATATATATACTTTATGTATGCACAGTATATTTAAAGTGCATTATTGGATAAAATTTTATTAAATTTCGAGTTATTTAAAGCTCAAAGCATCAGAGACTTCCCAATCATTCAAAAATGAAACAAGCTAAAGCATATAAACAGCCAAACCAATTATAATGAAACATCATGAGGCAATAATTCAAACAGAATGAGAGAATGGCTGTAACTTTTACCGCACTGTTTGTACAATAAAGATGAGAGAGAGAGAGAGAGAGAGAGAGAGAGAGAGAGAGAGAGAGAGAGAGAGAGAGAGAGAAGAGAAAGAAACCCTGGAGAGCATAAATCAGCAGAAGTAGGAAGCTAAGAGGTACTTCCAGGGCGTACCGAGACTAACCCTAAGGATAAAGGGGATAATGTTGAGACGAAACGGTAATCTATGCTTTTCTCTTTTAACATACGATCTCTTTACTTGCATAAAGCTCAGGTCAATGATAAGAATGCTCCACAAATTTCACCGAACGCGGCTACGATGCTCCAGCAGGAGAAGACAAAATACTGTAGAAAATATATTATATATACTAGTGACAGTCGAGCCAATTATATATCAAAAGTCTACGGGGTTTGTTGTGACTGGTTCAAGAAAGTTTACGTTGCATGTATCGCGAAACAGAATTCATGATTTTAAATGCTAAGATTCTTTAGGACAAAATATATTATAATTTTCCTATGCAATAGCACTCTGCTCCCTCTCACACAATTTTTTTTTACCCTTCAGTTTGCTTCCTTCGGTAAAAGTACTTTTGTTTGGTAAAAAGTAATAATAAACAAAGTGATCTCTTACATGAAAAAAACATTAACGCATATTGGCAAAAAAATAAACAATGCTTAGGATATTCCCAATATCCCCACATCTAAGCATGACAGCCTACCTGTGTACCAAGTTTGACTGAAATCCCCTCAACCGTGCAGGAGTAGTTGCGATGATTATGTAAGGGTAACAGACACGCTGACAAACAGATAGACGGACAGATGATCTCTCCTGGTGCATATCTGTGCATCACGGTCTACCTTTCTAACTTGTTTGAATGTAATCCCTTCCACCGCGCAGGATGGTCTGCGATGATAGGGTAAGTGGAACAGACATAAACGAACTGAAAGATGATCAGGCAAGGACGATCTCCTTTCAGGGACAACTATGCAAGATAATCTACCTCTGTGGATAGGAGGCGGTACGATGAACAGGAAAGCGTGACAGACAGACTTACGGACGGACAAGCAGACGAACAAACAAAAGGGAAAACTCGTCGGCCTGACTGTCGACAGGGGACTAAAATTTGTGAGCAGGGACTAAACATTTGTGAATATGTTCTAGGTATCAGTACTATGATTTAAACATAAACTGTGGAATTCGATCATTCATTTGATTTTATGAAATTTGGGCAGTCCAGCAAAGCACTGGGGTATCTCAGCTATTTGTTCGTTTACTAAATAAAGAATACAAATACAAATAAGGGGGCACATTACCGTACATATTCAATTCTACTGATATGGTCACATGACAATTAAAGGCGAAAAAATAGTTATCATACATAAACAACTTCAGATGCACAAAAAAACAGAAAACATTCAGTCTTTGCATATTCAGTAGCACGGAGTCGTCCCCTTGTTGCAGCATTAGAGACGCGAATGCTGAGGCAAAGTTAGGTACAGAGAGTACGCTCGAACTATCATTCGAGACTGGTATCCGATAACGGGCCACGGACAAAAATAGTTAATCATGACAATTTATTTCCAGCTGATTTCAGTGTTATGGGTATATAATTACACTAGTCGGAGAAGATAGAAACGTGTTAATTGTAGATTCAGTTAAACTAAGTACATTAAAGGATAAATCAAATGGCATTGGGCACAGAAAAATGTTTACTGAAAGAAAGAAAAAGTAACCTTACTTAGTAGGAAAATAATTTATAATACTTCAAAATGAAAACCAGCAGCATGTTATGAATTTAAGATTACTTATGGAGTTGAAGAAAAATTGTTTCATTAAGTACCCTTCAGTATTCTATTATGCAGGAGCTTAAGTTTTGTCCGTGGAAAAAAAATCAAATCATAGCAACTATAAAATATAAAAAAAATAGTTCCCAGTAAGCAGTGTCATGCTCTTTTGCATGTTTCATTTACTCATTATTTTGTAGGTATTTTTCTACATTATAATGAAACAGCCCAATAACTTTTTCAGCTATCATTACTTCTATTATTAAACAACGTGCTATCTTACAAATGCATCTCTTCATAAGAGTAGCTAATATGTTATCTTATAACTGAATGTTATCTTGACTGTAATACTTTTATTTCTTTCAATGTTGTTATATATATATATATATATATATATATATATATATATATATGTGTGTGTGTGTGTGTGTGTGTGTGTATATGTACAGTATATATCTATATATATATATATGTATGTATGTATACACATACATGATATTATATCAGTTATGTAACCATACACTAATTATTTTTTACCATGTGATAATCCACGGGACTGCAACAGACTGTGATTACGCAGCCTTGGTCTTAGGAAATGAAGTTCAAGAAACAGAAAGGATGGAGATAAGAACTAATTTACGGGGAAGCTACCGAAGAATTTCTGAACGGATCGAAGGTTACAGAAGTAAGAATATAGAAGGAGAGACTGTTTCAAAACCTACTTCAAACGCATATTATCAATAACTTTATTATCACTAAATACTTGTCACTGCCACTTCTAAAACCATTCCATCATTATAACTCCGCACTTCTTTTGGAAACTCTCCAGACTTTGACCTTGAATATCCTCATCAATTTCGATGTCAGAGTTTTGAAATTCTTAATGCAGCAGGCCTATGATGGTAAAAAAAAGTTCCAAAACATCAGACACCGCGCAAGTATAAAAAAAAGCAAAAAGTGATGCTAAAATAGAATTCTCCGGATTTGTTTTCTTTCTTATTCATCTCACTTTTAAGGTAATAAGGATTGTCTTGATTAACATATGGAGTTTTCAGAATTGTTTCAGCAATTCTAAAATATCCACTAAGTCTTACTAAAACTCTATCCTCTATGCGCTGTACCTATATTGTGTTATCAATCATGCTTATTACGATTTATTCCAAACTTTAATCATGAATGCATTCGACTGATGGAGCTTTGAAATTTGAAGCACAAAAGGAAAACAGTTGGAAAACAAATGTTACAAAGAAGGACCTCTGTTACTATGGCTCCTCTATTAAGGGGTAGTAGTAAATTTCAATTTCTAATCAATAAAAAACCATATTTAGTGACACCCTTCCCATTGACTACTAACAAGTTAACGTAACTAATGAGAATCAAGGTTCATGATTAGTAATTTAAAGTTGAGAAAATAATTACTATGTATAATGTCAAAAGGTTAAAACTTCAAAAACCGTCTGAAATGGAAATGACACTGGAGTCACTACCTAGTAAGTTTATAAATGTTACCAATTCAAAACAATAATAGTTCTGCTTAACAAACTTCAATTCATAGGTGAATCCTGCTAACCAATACACTGAAGCCTACTGACAGATTGCAGAAAGAAGCAGATATGAAAACCATGAAGTCGGATGGAGCCACAAACCTGTTTAACTAAACTTCGAATTTCAAGCGGCAGAACCGCAGGCAACCTCTAACCCTGTTTTGACAAATCGGTGTGAATAGCGTTACGTGTTGTTGGATGTTTTTAATAATTTCATGGTCTTTTGCTACAGCCTCGCTAAGTCTTTATCACTTGCTTAGTCATCTTCGTCAAAAGGTATTTAAAGAAAATTTGGATGGAATTATATTACGAAAATGTAGGCAAACTTTTTTAAACTTTTCATTTAAGGAACTTCCAGTTTATGAACTGTATTCACGTTCATTGTGTATATAAGCAATTTACTTTTCTTACTATTGGTAATAATATTTCTTCAAACTCACCCCACCCCTGCCCAACAAAAATGACAGAAATTTAAGAGGAATTTCTGAGGTCTGATAAATTATTAAAGAGCTTACATCCCTTGCTTTCAATTTTTCTGACATACACAATTAATACCCTAAAAAAAATTAATACCTTTTAATGCTTCTTTTCAAGACAGGGTGGAAAAGATTCAGCTGGAGAGCATAAGTGCCTTGTAAATAACCTAGTGTTGGGGAAGCAACTGATAACGGTACTTCCTAATAACAACATTTTGCGAAAAGAAATAATTATCTCCAGTGGCCAAAACCTAACGTCTTACACACACACACACACACATGCACACGCACACACACGAAATTGCTGTTAGGCCACAGCACCAGGAGCCACATGTAATACGATCGTAACACTTATAATGAGAACACTAAAGCATAGGTGGTAAAAGAAGAGCTTTCTAGAATCCATTTATGAGAAAAATGATAATGGTTATCTATTCCTGAAACAGTAACAATTAAGGTAACGTAAAAAATAAAGAAATAATGGAAATACCACTTTAATACCGTCCTCAGAGTGCACGCACTTCTCTTCTGATTATTGCTCACAAAAAAAAAAAAAAAATCAACGCTTTTTAATAATCTGTTCATAACTTCATCTTCCAAATACCTTTAATCTTCGCACTCATCTCTCTACTAGACTTGCCAAAAGGTAAAAATTATAAAACAATATACGTAAATATAAAACAATCCATTTAAAACTTAAAAAACAACATGTAATAAGCTACCAATGATGTCCAATTTATCTAAAATTATTGCAAGATTGATAATCTAGTTAACAAGTCCAGGCCACCGTTATGGCGTGCGCTCTTTACCAGTCCAATTTCTCATTTGGAGAGTGTTTCATTTTAAAGCCTCTAATCAAAATACTGGGATTCGAAGCCATTATTTGGCGTGATTAGTTTGTTAGAATAAACAGGGGTTTCATGTTACTTTAATAGAAAGTCATGGACGAGGAGAGCAATGTTTTGGGTCACTAATAACCGTTTCAATACATGGGTATTGGGCACTTTCATCATTAGAATCAAAAACTAGTTATTACACACCTCTTCCAGATTCAACAGTAGACTTTCTAGATTTATTTTATGACCTGTTCGACAACTTTTGCATGAAATTGAGAACCTTTTGTGACTCATCGCCTTCATATAATAACTACAGTTATCATAAATGAGGTCATAGCTGATATTTTACTCGCCCTTTTTTATCTAGTATGAGATTTTGAAGGAAGGCAGCATAACTACAATTTTAATCGACAGGTAAAGGCGTTTTCCCCTTAGCAGATAATAACATCAAAGGAAAATTCAATTCCTGAAAGCCAATAAAAAACACACTCTCCAGATTTAATAGCTCTAAGTTAACGCATCTTTCAGCAAAGGCAAACAAAACCATTAAATTTGTATACATACATGCATACATACACACACACACACACACACACACACACATATATATATATATATATATATATATATATATATATATATATATATATATGTATATATATATATATATATATATATATATATATATATATATATATATATATATATATATATATATATATATATCAATCTACAATTCTGTATCTCTACAAGAACACAGGCAACAATCTTTCAGCTGGAAATGTTGTGAGGCAACTTGACAACATTTAATGTAGTATGCAAACTCTGCAGCATTTACAACTATATATAAACAGCAGCATTTATGTTGGTAAGCAAACGCTACAACGTTTATAACAGAATTACACCAATGAAACGTTCAATATGCTGGCACTGCATAAATATGACCGTCCTAGTGCCAGTGTCTCCCTTACTATAGTCAGCTCATTACTGTTGCAAAAATGGACATTGCTCTGTATGTAAGGTTACCAGGGTCAAAGAAACTAATAGTGTGCGGTCTGAAATATATAAAAAAAAAATCATTAACCTGCATACTGTCTATCATGAAAAATCATTCGGTCAAGGTTAATCTATAGCTAAAAATGCAAGAGAGAGAGAGAGAGAGAGAGAGAGAGAGAGAGAGAGAGAGAGAGAGAGAGAGAGAGTTTATCTGTACCAAGAACAATAACTAACAAAAGACAAGAGTAAACAACTCCATTAGCATGAAGATTTACTGTAATATAGCGGGCTGCCGTGGGGTCGAGGGATAGTACCGAGTACATTTTTCTATGAGGCATCAGGCCATAAATAAAAGTACATTATATTTGCTAATAACTCTGCAACGAGGCAGTCACATTAATTATTCCTCTGATGACAAATGGCAAGCCCTGCCATACAGTTAACAGCCATGCCCTGAGCGTGAGCAGCGCTCGTCGAACTCATGAGGATTTTTTATTCGGTTGTGTAATCTGGTATTACAACGACTACTGTCACTGAACCCTCAATGAGGAACCATGCAATTTATTTTGCAATTTATTCCTTTCCAGAAAAAAGAACTTCCGTCAAAATGATGCGGTCATAAATGGGATCGCACTGAATGGCAGCAACAGGTTTCATTTTAGTGTTGCCAGACATGATCAAAAGAATACGAGTAAGCAAGGGATTGAGCAATTTCAAATATTGTTATTAAAGAGAATAAGATCGGTAAATTTACCAACATATTCATGAATAACTGAATTAACAGGCAGAAAATGTAAAGACTCAAAAAGCGATGTAAAATAAATCCGTAAGTACAGAAGTCGTAAGGTGGAACCAGTGCAATATCAACTACAAAAGAAACCCTCTAGTACTATAACATCTACCAAGTATGACATTAATGATGGGTTTGATATATAAGAGAAAAAGTGCAACACAAAAGACACGGTTAGTATAAGGCCTTTTTCTTTAATAATCAGCTTGCATAGTACGACTTCGGGAAAAATGACCGAGCCTAACTTCCAGCATAAGAACTAGCTGAAAAGCCGTGGTACAGAGCCCGTATACGCAGTTGGAAATTTGGTCCAGGTGCTCAACAATCTACAATCTAGCTCTAGATATGTAAACAAAAGTTTCAATATAATATGTTCGGTATTTTGCTTCTGTGTAAGGAACACTGCAGTGACGTAGGTGGGTTTTAAGAGCTTTCGTTCCTCAATTATGAGCCCACGGCGCTTTAAATTTCGATGGCCTGTTTTCGAAACTATAAAAATTATCCAAAGTTTGAGCCCTGAGAAGAACAAGGTAATGAATAATGAGCAAAATTACTACAAGTTGGCGTCGGAGTTGTGACAATTTGCCAAATAAAAATGGTTCACAAAACATTAGTATATCATCTAATAGAAAAATCTTAGCAACCCAGTCGATTTCCAAACACGATGTCACCGAACTCACAAGAGAAAAACCAAACGAAACGCTGGGGGTGATGATCTCAAGTGCGTAACAAAGTAATATTCGTCTCGTGATACAAATGAATTTACATAATAATAAATATGGCCATAACATTTCTTAGCGTAAAATGACTTTAAGGCAAAAATTAAACAACGAACAATAACCTGTATTACGCGATGCATTTTCATGATATCCAAAGAGACCTATAATATATCAGTATACATACATACGTACGCACCCACAAACAAGCAGACAAAGAGAGAAAGAGAGGGAGAGATGCCGCTGTCTCGCACGTGTGTAACAATCCTCCTAAAATAGAGAGGAGGCAATTTCTTCTCCCCACTACAGTAGTAGTAACTGCTCAATGGGCACGGATCCCGGATCTGAATTCAATAAGAAAATTGTAAAGTGCAAGTGTGTGCCCGCATAAGCGCTGCTCACTCCCTATTTGTCCGCTCGCTATTACTTTGGGTATTATTTGACCCTCCCTGTCCCCCTTCCAGCAACCCCACACCAACCCCAACCCCCTTGAGCACACTAAACGACCAGACATACCCTTGTCTACCCTCAATTTATTCTTATCAAATCTATCGACCCGATTTCACATTCAAGAGCTTTGCCTGAATTTTACTTCCATTGGCAGAGTATTTCAACACTCGAACGGACTTGGGCTTCTGACGCCTCTAGCGATCCACGAGGTGCCACCAAGGGACAGAGAGAAAGAGTCAAGGATGAGTTGACGTTTATCCACATCAAGAAAAACATGTACAATTACCATCCGTTTATATTCTCGCAGCAGACGTGCTTACATTATCATTTACAAGGATATTCTGGATGTACAATATACACGCACATAAATCCATTAGGAGAATTTCAATGAAATTAACGCTCAATCATAATCAAAGAAATTAAAAGTTAATATAATATTCTCCAAGTATAACTTTTACGAAGTAATATAACAACTACTATTACATATCTTATTCTCTCTCTCTCTCTCTCTCTCCTCTCTCTCTCTCTCTCTCTCTCTCTCTCTCTCTCTCATTATTCTTCTTCTTTTCCTTCTTTTTGATAACACAAATAAAAAAAAAAATAAACCTCTTATGGCTTTTTCGGACTCATATGACACAAACTCTTCTTTACACACATGAAAAAGCACATCAAGTCCACAGCGAACAACTGCGAAGTGATAAAAAAAAGACAGATGAAAGTGAAACAGATTTTGCATTCCGAGTGACGAGGTAATTGAGGAACAGACTCCTCCAACATACGAAGATGAGTATCATCAACCTCCATTCACCTGAGCTATACCTGTCAAATGGCAATCACCGAGACCGTGTAATCAAAAGAGGGGTTTGACAAGCGTGGGTCACATTCAAACCATCTGTAATAGGCCAATTCAAACCTCAATCTACGCCGACCACCTTCATCACTGCCAGGTGGTTACTGCCCTGATCATTTAATTAAGGTGTTAAGCAAGTCCGCAATCACCGCTAATTCACCTGACGTCAGATTATTATCACCATCATTATGGTCTTCTGGTGAGGACGACGCCCGTAAGACTTCAGTGTCAAAATATCCGCACTCGAAATCAACCAGAAGTTACTCGTGTTTTTCCCTGCAAAGCGAGCCTCGTTGTGCAATGGCGTGCAATTCGTTTTTATCTATTGAGAGGCAATGGTAAGGAAGTTATAATGGTAACAGAATTATTACATTTTTATGAGACAGAAACATGAGGAAGAAGTTCGTTGTAATAAAATAATTTCCTCTCATAACTTGTAGTCCACTCATGGCTGCCGCTTTTTGTATTGTCAAGCAATTTCTGGCATCGGGGTGACTGCTAATTTTTCATCATAATGACTTACTGTTCTGGCTGGTGGCATGATAATTTTTCACATTTTTTTACATGCAGATTTTTATAGCATTTGTTTTTACCAATCAAAGACAAGCGTACACCATTGGATATCTGACTTACTAATTTTAAATCTGGAGGTATCTGAGGAGCGTATGACTTGGGAATATACACGTGCTAAAAAAAAAAAAAATCCCCACAGGAAATATTCAAAATCCAATAATCCTTTAATAAATTTTTCATACAATTACTTATGACACGATCTTCTACTCCAATGTACTTTTAATGAGAGAAATGGGAGTTCAGCAAATAAACAATATCGTATCTTAAAAAAAAATACAATATATTTGTCCAATAAATTTACTTTTAGAGTCTGTTCGACACGATAGCAGGAAATTCAGGGGGGGAAGGGAGTTACAAGCAACACCCAATATCCGATGGTTTAGAACTCCCCAAAGATATAGAAAACATATTCACGTTCGTGCGAAAAAAATATTATTCCTCGGAACAAAAAGGTGGAGGGAATTTAAACCCCCAAAGCCTGACTAACACGCCTATGAAAGAAAAACAAGGACATCTCCAATCATCCAGGGGTTCAAAGCGCACTCTTCAATTTGCAGTTATCCTGCAAAGAATGAAACCAGACCACCCTACAGCGGCATCATCTATAAATAAAGTATTACCGGCACATTTCTACAAGATACATGAGCATCCACAGTATGTGAACATGCGGACACTCCATTCCCCCGAGACGAAAATACTTTGATATGCAATAACAAAGCCACGCGCCACGAGGAAGCTTCAACTTTGACATTACGGTCAATGGAGAGAGAGAGAGAGAGAGAGAGAGAGAGAGAGAGAGAGAGAGAGAGAGAGAGAGAGAGAGAGAGCATCGTTAAACTACTGATCATACAAAAAAAAATTTGGGTGAAATAAAAATAATTAACAGTACACACGATCCCCGCGACATCGGACACTCACAGAGAGAAAGAAGGAAAAAAGAAAGAAAAACAAGAAAATAAAAAGACAGACCTGTACATACAGAAGAGCACTTAAACAAACGTACTCGTACCAGAAAACATACTGCCATGAATTTTATCCAATGGCAACCATCTGTTTGGCAGCGCTCGCAAGACATCCCCGGCCACATACTTTGTGGCATAAAAGGAGTTGAGTACAACTCAAACGGACACTCATCACAGATTAAAAAAAAAAAGGCACCGCGTAAATAATATGACAGTGATATACAATACATGCAACTGATGTCCGCGGTATTTGTCTAATGATGATTATACCAAACGAAATTAAACATGTTTTGGAAAAACAAATAAATAAGAGATGGATATTAAGAAAACGTACCTGAGAACCTGAGAGCTACGAACGCTTGGATAGTCAGGGGCGTTTTTGTTGTAAATATTTTGATTAAGTGGTACAATATTAAGAAAATTAATCTGACTATACATGGACGAAGATCACAAGCAACGAGGTACGATAGTCATTTACTTTAACATGCGCGGAACTCAATTTTGTCAAATTACCGTATGGATAGGTTATCAACAATCTGCTACCTACTCAAGGAGTATTGATTTCATATATAAGAAGTTACGATGATAGATATTACAGATTCATAAAAAAATCAACTCAAACGTGTTATATACACAGGAAAAATAAAAATTTGATGAGAATCGTACATTATGTATTGAGGTCATGCGCTGAAAGCTGGCTTCAATATTTACATTATAAAAAAATAGTCCATCCACCTTTATCAACCTTAATAGGAGACTTTTTTTTTTATCTCACAGCAGTCACCTACTCTCATTTTAAATAAGTATACTAAATTGAAATAAATATATATCCAGCTTATGAACTGGAGGAGGGAGAAAGAGGGAGAGCGCGCTGAAGAAGGATTCCTCAAGCTAATGATGTTAATGCCGTGACTTGCAGGTTTCTTGGGCACGTGCCCCGAGTCGTTCTCGCTGTCAGACAATGCAGCGAACTGTAGACATACATACCAATGACAATTGCATTCACTCATTGGTATACCGGATTTATTTGCGTGTCCGTTTTACAATTGTTTCTAAGGATTCACTGCACTGGCATAATAGCCATTCTCAAGTTTTGTAAAGACCAGTAACCAGAACTTCAACAATATTTTTTCAATACTTCGAGAACCAAATAAATAATGTCCGTGAATTTCTTATTAATTTTATTCCTCATATCTACCACTACTGAAATAAACTGAACGTGTACGCAATAGCACACGTCTACATCGCAACATTTAAAAAACTATGCTGTTCGCCATCATACACGGGTATCCACTGTGGCTGTTTTCAAAAACTGCTTACAGCCTCGTTTTAGCAGATATACCAAGAGTGTTGAGACTGACGAGAATTACATATACATTAGTTTCATTTATTCATAATGGAGGCACAGAGACGAGCAGGTCCTTTCCAAGAGTGTTAAAACCACTTAACCCCTGAGATGACGACAAACCTGTCTCTTGAACAGAGGCCACATAAGTGATTCAGAAAATTGTTCACACCAACCCACTACTGATTTTTCAACTTTCACGCTGTATTTCTGAGAACGCGACACCTGACGAGTAAAACACAGCTGAGGAATTGGTGGCACTGTCGAGGACAATTAACAGCAACGTCTAATGCAAATCAAAGAACGACCTCCAACCCAAATTTGAAAGAGTCGCTCATATGTAGCATCTGAAGAGCGCCAAGATTCTTAGGGGCAGAATTAGGAAGACCTATGATGTTATCTTTGCAAGATATGCTACTGTTTACCTATAAAACCCTATGTAATAGATCTGATCAGTTCAGATTCCAAATTCTTGAATATTACGTGTAAGATTCATCGTTCTTTTGGGAGATTGCTTCCACACAGCTACTTCTGAATACAGGCCGGGTCCTTCTGTGGGTTTGGATAATGCCTCTGTTTTCCTTTCCTTACCTTTCCACATGTCCACCATAAAATCATTTAACAGTCTGATAAAAATAAATCAATCAGCAAAGGTACTCCAATGACCACCAAATAGTATGACAAATAATTATATAAACATACCCCCAAAAATATAAGTCTTCCTCATTTTTTTCCTCTTTCAGTTGTTATTTAACTGTTAACTGTCTGGAAACGTAAACATGTAAGTTCTCTCTTTCTATGTGTATGTCGCCAGTATATATCAACAACACTGAAAGTTGAAATGCCAAATAAAAAACGAAGTCACAAATACAAGATCAGCAAATTCTCCGGCAAAATCATCAACAAGTTTATTCAATCAAAGTAATAATGATAATCAGAGAGGAAACTCAAATATTGCAAATTATCACCAATGAAATTAGCAATATTCATCAGATGCTCGACACCATCCATGTTTCTCATGGATACTTGGATGTAGTTATCTTAGTGCCCAAATACACTGCATCGTTTAAATCTTCATTCACGAAGTGCATCAAGTTGTAGTTTTCACTACGTACACCGACAACAACAATAAATAAAATAATCAATTACTGGACCCACATTAAACATCTTATCCACACCACAAGCTAGTAAACTGTTCCCTGGAATACTGGATGTCTCTGAAAAAATGTAAAAATCCGATAATTTGTTGTCAGGTAATCCCGCTAAAACAGGATACAGAAAAAAACAGAATCCAAACCATTTTACTGTCGGAAACAGCAACAATAAAAACAGTGATGTTATAAACCCCTTCGTGGACGTGATATATCCATATAAACTGAAACTGGCTCGAACTCACGTCTTCAAGTAACTGAGTTTAATAGTAACTGAGTTGAATAATAAGCAACCAACCCCTCCGCGGGAGAATATATAAAATATATATAATTTAGGCCAAAGGCCAAGCGCTGGGACCTATAAGGTCATTCAGCGCTGAAAGGGAACTAGACAGTAAGGAGGGTTGAAAGATGTAACAGGAGGAAACCTCGCAGTTGCACTATGAAACAACTGCTAAAGAGGGTGGAAAGTCAGATGGAAGAAAAGAGAATATGAATGAAGTTAGAGTAAAAGGAATGAAAGAGGTTGCAGCTAGGGGCCGAAGGGACGCTGCAAAGACCCTTAAGTAATGTCTACAGTGCACCACTTGAGGTACAATGACGGTCCTACCCCCCCTACGGGAAAGAACGTTCGTTCCCCCTTCGCTTCGGAAGTCGGTCACTCTCATGAGCGCAGTTGTTCTCGGCCACGCATATTGTCATAAAAGTAAAGAAGATTACCTGAAAGTTATCAAGAAAGAACAAAGCAAACTTGAGGACTCATGATTTTGCCTCGAAGAGAAAACAAAAAACAAAAAAAAACAAAAAATGAAACTCATCAATACAAAGAGCGAACAAGATACCCGATGGCAAGGCGTGATGCCTCTTCGTGGGGCCATAAAACGAAGCAAGCCTGTGCGGTTGCACTGAACCATGTAATGAACGAATTTCAGAATCAGCTAACAAGCCAAAGCCGTGCAAAGGACACCACTTTCTTTGATTTCTAAAAGGCATTTGCATCGTTTCTTTGATGTCTAAAATACATTTGCCCCAGTGTTCGTCATCTTTAAAAAATTTATCGGATTCTTTTCAGTGTAAAACACATGTGCATTACCTTTTTTATTTCTAAAATGTCTAAACACTCTTTGATTTTCGGAACACACTTGAATACAACGCTTGGATATCTTTCATTTGACTTTTCATGTATCAAGGTTGTAATGTTTTGATATTACGTTTCCCAATACGTCCTCAATAAAGACAAAGCAATTCGATGTCCCTTGTGACTTAACGTTCAGATTAGAACAGATTTTCATTGAATTTGAAAATAACAGCTTTCAGTGCCTCAGTATAGCCTGTTTATGATTAATTCAGTGAAACTATTACAATGGAAATTTGCATGATTCTCTCTAAAAAGTGCAAAACATATTATCGCTTTTGACATGCAAAAATGATTTTTGTCTAAAAGTTCTATTTGATCATAACAATAAACGATAAAGGAAAACTAAAAAATTACTCTGTTAAACTGGGGTCCAATTTCAGGCCAAAAACAAGAATCCTGAAACAATTAACTTTCACGTAGGACAGTGTTTCTTTAAACTTTTATGCCTTCAAAAGCCTTGTTATTTCGAATAAAACTATATAAAAATGGAAAAGTTTACCATTTTGTCCTGACATTCAATATTTACGATAAATCTCTTCTGGTAATCCCTATCCAATGAGGAAGAACGACACAAAAATAAAACAAGGTTTTACCAGCACTGCACCACCACACTAACATTCACCTACATGAATGTACGCAAGCATGAAAAGATACTTCAATTTTCCTTCTTCTCCATACATGCACTGCACGTACCCGTTCGCAATACATATAAACAAGCGAATGGCTGAGAATTTTATAGCACCTTCATATTCACAGTTTTAATCGCATACGGTTTTAACATTTGTAAACAGTTCCGTAAACTTTGAAGATGCATAATCCGTGAAGTTAATTCTAAGAGGGAGTTTTCACAATCATTATTTTTATTTTTAAGTATAATGACCTAACTTTCAGGAGACAAAATCCTGCACACTCCCCTCAACACCACTGTCGTTCAGTGCAGCAAAGAGAAAGGCGAATCATACCAATTTATTCGGCCGACAGTCTTTGCACGTCACGGATATCATAACCTGTAAGCAAGACAGTGAATGAAAAGACGATGAAATTTGTGAGCAACATTAACAAAATTATAAGGAGAAAAACAAGAGCTATTATATGTTGCTATGTTGATCGTACGTTTTCATCTCTTTCCATGGACACTGATCCAAAGCGAATCTGCACAGCATAACTTGTGTATGATGTTTTGATCACAATGCAGCTCTGAGTAACATACACTGCGCACCAACTCCACTGAATACTAGTACGCTATTTGCAATAAAAATCTTTCCAACATTTCTTCTATCACAACTTTTGATATTTCTTAACATGCGCTTTCCATTCAATTTTCTCCCATCCTCATTCACTAGGACGGCAATGGGGATAAAATCAAATTCTTAGTAAGGGTGGCTGGAAACTACCTTCAGCTACGCCTCATCCTCTTTAATGGAGGGCACATCTTGACCTTAAACGCAATGTGACTCACCCGAGGGGGGAGGGTCATAATCCATCCTACTTCTTTCTCGGCATAATTGGATAAAATAGCCACAGAGGCGAACATCTTTCTCACCTAGTGTTAAATAGGCGAGTGAAAAAAATCGATAATCAGTAAATTTTAATATGTCCGAGAAGGGTGGTTGGGAGAGTAGGAAAAATTCTTACGATCAAGCAAGATGCTTCGCTCTAAGTTGCTCGATTACAAAGGAAATTGAAAATAGCAGCCACAAGGCCACTTTAGCCTCTCGGGTGATTACATCACATTTGGGAAGAAAACCATCTTGAAAACCACGCCCCGCGTCCAAAATAGCGGAAGTAAACACGTTGGTAGGTCATGGCAAAATATCTACGATGTATATAAAAAAACCATGAAATTAAACGTATATTCAATAGGTATTTACAAGAAATTATGAAATATGAGCGTGTCCATTAAGCTGATTAGGTGCTAAAAAGATAAGAATCTCTCAAGTTAGGAACCAGGCAGACTCAGCGGTCAATATCAAATTAAATAATTGAGAAAATGATGATATATGCATTTGAACTTCATGACTCCGAGACTGCACGAAATAGACTTTAAAAGTATATGATCTCTCTCTCTCTCTCTCTCTCTCTCTCTCTCTCTCTCTCTCTCTCTCTCTCTGTACACCGATAATGTCCAAGTAGTGTAAAATTACATTTGACTGGCGTATGGATGTACTATGTCACTTACAGAAACAGTGTAAATGGTTGCTAACTATCATATCTCCAGGATACAGTAAACCACTTAATTCCTTTTTTACTGGCTACTTGTCAACCCGGAAGCTATGATCTCGCAAAAGCATTCTGAGAGAGAGAGAGAGAGAGAGAGAGAAGAAGAGAGAGAGAGAGAAGAGAGAGAGAGAGAGAGAGAGATAGGTGACGTGTCTCACTACCTGAAAACTACAATGTAAAGTTGTAGTTCGCACAATGAAAGTTAAAAACAAGACAAACTCGTACTATTACTACACTACAGACAATTTTCATAAACAAACGAAGGACAGCCAACCAAAATTTTACAATTTTGATCTACACATACAAATTTGGAGAGAATTCATACAGCAGTGTATTAGAGAATTAATTGTAACTTCACTTCAGCCTTCCACTCAACTAGTACATAATGCAATTATCTTGAACATTAGTCACTGCAACATATGACACGCTAATAACTATTCAAAGTTGTAAGTTATGTTACACATTTTGTAGTTCGAGAAAATCTATAAAAGGTAACAGATATGATCAAAAGAATAAGAGGGTTGTGAGAGAGATACCGAGCCAAAAGGAAGATAAAATAATCAACCTTCCAAAACTGGACTATAAGATTCTGAAGGCCAGAGGCTTCTTACTCTCAAACTACCTGCTATCTGCAGAAAAATATATTGAAATGAGGACCTTTGAAATGACCTATGACCTTGAAAAAGGATATGGTAAAAAAATTATAAGGACAAGTTATCATGCATCCCTTAAGTACCATCTACCAAGTTTCATCAAAGTCGTGGAAAAATTATATGTTGGACTCCAGATGGACTTGAGATTTAGTGGTATGAGCCAAGGTCAAAAATATTAAGAGAAAATCATCACCAACCCACAAGGTGCATAATTTCCCAGTTCCATTATAAGAGAAAAAAACATTGTTGAAAAAACGGCCACGGTAACAAATATCTGGGGAAAATAATCATCAATCTCCAAGGTTCACATCTACCAAATTTAATTAAAACGCATTTTAAAGTATACTGGGGTCATTTAAATATAAAAAAATTACTAAAAAATTAGATCAAGGTAAAAATTATCTTGGTAAAACAACTCCCACAGTATCCACCTATCAAACTGCAATGACATCAGACAACAACAAGAACAAAATATTGAAAAGTATTTATTGTACCCCATAAATTGCCTTGTAACGCCGAAAAATAGGTTGTCAAATGCATTCCTGTTGAATAATTATCAATCCCCGAGGTAACTAAAACATTATCAAACTTACCCCAGTAATAATAATAATAATAATAATAAGAAGAAGAAGAAGAAGAAGAAGAAGAAGAAGAAGAAGAAGAAGAAGAAGAAGAAGAAGAAGAAGAAGAAGAAGAAGAAGACGGTAAATAAATAAAAAAATTTACAGTCAATGCATTCTTAGTATTAAAGACTAAAAATGTTTACGATGCGAGAAAAAGTAACAAACAAAAAAGAGAAACAGAAATAAAAGCTCACGACACGAGGCAATAAATCAGGAAAAAACGAACGTAAACGTCACTCAAGATAGAGAAAAATAAACCGAAGATAAAGGATACCCGTGATCCTAAGCCACAAAATGAACTGGTTATCGCACTCACTACAAGTCTTCTTAACCAGATATGTAGCCCGATACGCGACGAGAACACCGCACAAGAACGCTCATTCTCCCAAAGCAATTACTTCCTTGATCTTTCCTGTGTTCGCGCAGGTATATCAACAATAATTGCAGACCATTCTAGTGCAGAATGTTACGGTATGTTCGAAATAAGAGAGAGAGAGAGAGAGAGAGAGAGAGAGAGAGAGAGAGAGACTCCATCCGCGTAAGGTTTGGAATATTTCCGAGAGAGTGAGATCAGATGAACGACTGTGCAAACAGGTGGGATGAGAGACTATCTCCGAAAGGAGAGAGAGAGAGAGAGAGAGAGAGAGAGAGAGAGAGAGAGAGAGAGAGAGAGAGAGCCATAAAACTGGTCAATTTAAGAAAAGCTACCCATCAGTATATTTCGTCATCAACTTTCTTCTGTAGCTGCCTTAAATTTAAATCTTCAAGTTCAGTTCATGGCAAAAAAAAAAAAAAAAAAAAAAAAATCTCATTTCGGTATGAAGTACAACGGAAAAGGCAAATTCCGAGCATTCTTCGTTATGAAACAGCGCCTCCTGAACTTTGGTTTCGTAAAACAAATTTGTAAATGTTAATTCTGTCAAAGCTTGAACAGCCGTAAAAAAAAAACCTGGTTAACTGCATTTCATTTCATTTTTGCTAAACAAGATAAGTAAAATTCTCAGAAGATTAAGTCAATTTTATTCCTGCCATATAACTGTAGTTGACCTGTTCATGAAATAAGAACAGATTTACATGCCCAAGAAATACTGTACAACAAAAACAGCACATCCTTTCAACGGTAGGAAGACAAAAGCAGTTGAGTATATTATATTCAACAGTAATATACAACCCAAATACCAAATATATGCATACAAATCAATCACAAAATAATAATAATTAGATGAATAAGAAAGATGAATTAGGACACCCTTCACCATCGTGTTCATTCATTCACGTATTCATTCACTTAATTTCACTCACCCGTTGCAAGATATATGAATCCCTTCCTTCACTTCACCCTTTTCATTAGCTCGTCACATGGATGTGAACGACCTCATAATTCGTACTCTTAATTGCAGCCGAATTGGCTTCTTAGCATGAAGGACATGAGGACATTCTCATGCGCAGCATGATCACGGCGACACACGTTACATACCTGAAAAGAAAATGATTCATTTCGTAGATTAATCCATGTGGTAGATAACAATCTTTTCACTGTCTAATTCATACTGAAACAATACTTGAGACAAGAAAAAAAAAAAAAGATAAAGAGAGGCTCTAAGCGCTTTTGCTGGGCGTCTTCTGTACCAAATGAACCGTACACAATAAAACCACCATTATCAACAAGAAACTGAGAGAAACGTCGAGATGATTATCCAAGAGATGGATGCTATAGCAAATGCATCATTACTTTTTTTTATCCAGGAGCTCTCAGGCCACCTCGCACAAATATGAAGAGGGAGAAGTAATAAACGATTAAGGAGCTGCGGCTAAATTAAAGAGGTTCCAATGAAGCTCATATCTCACTTACTGAAAAGATAATTATAGTCCCAAAATTCTCTCGACTGCCGCCCTTCCCACAGAACCCTCAGAGGCTTACAAACCCTAAACCCTCCAACTCCCTTCCCCCTCCCCCCTTATCTCTCTCTCTCTCTCTCTCTCTCTCTCTCTCTCTCTCTCTCTCTCTCTCTCTGCTGATGTGAATCCCCTAAAATCTCACAGGCCGTTTCTCTATAGAGACCCAGGGGTAGTGATGACCTCCATCAGCGTTACATTATCTGTGCACGCTCACCTTATAAGCCAAGACTCGCAGTTCGCAAATTACATCTCCCTTCGCTTTTGGCATCATTTCTGGAGACTATTTTGCATAAGTCTCCCCTAATATGTGTCCGCTATTTACGCTCCGGTGATCATTTGAATAAAATGAAAACCACAAGAGCGCAATCAACACAGGCACTGAAGTTCATCACAAAACCTATTACAAAATCTCTCTCTCTCTCTCTCTCTCTCTCTCTCTCTCTCTCTCTCTCTCTCTCTCTCTCTCTCTCTCTCTCTCTCTTATATGTTAAGCTTTCTTGAATTGATGATTTGAGGAACGTCAAATAGCACCAACATCCCTTTTCAAATTAACCTGAGGATGCCAAGTCAAACCAACGGCTCATTTTTATACCAAACTGTGCCCTTAAAATGCTCAGAATCATTAAAGAGAAAAGGTTAAAATCCTTTTGAAATATTTCGAAAGATATAATTTTATAAAACCTAAATGCCAATGGTCCACAAAGAATTACATTACAAAAGATGGACAACAATTTTACTTAAGTTTTATGAATCCACGTAGAGTATAGCAATAAAACTTCAGGAAATAATACTTCACAAACAATCTTACAGTAAACAAAAAGAACAACCGTAAAATTACCATTTATACAGAAATAAAAAAAAAAAACGAAATTAACGTTACCTCAAATTTTCCTTGCCAGCGATTACAGTATTACTTAACACTTTCATTTTGCCAGTCAGGGAAAACACTTTCAACAATATGAATGATAATCAGGACGACCAAAGCCGATCCTCGCTATACTGCGGTTAAAGAAAAAAAACCAATACTTCCATCTGGCCATTAAAGATGACTGATACCGTAAGGCCAGAAAGTATGTACACATAAGAGGATTTTATAATGCCTTATACGATGAGCTACATGTAAAAAAATTGATGTCTCATACGATGAGCTACATGTAAAACAAACTGATGTGAGAGTCCAAGTGTCACCTGACATGTGAACACGAAGAAACGAATAAAAAACTCTACAAGACTAGATGGGAGATCGTAAGTTAACACTACTGGCCTTAAATAGTCCTCGTAGTCCTCCAAACTATTCAATAAATTCCATAAATGGGTTAAATAATGGCATAAGATCATATGATGATTGCACACAACCGTTTTGTTCCCTTTCAGCTTTCCATTACGCCACTGCTGTGTCATCTGCGTTACCTAATGTGATCTATAAGTACACGCGCACACACAAACACACACACACACACACACACACACACACACATATATATATATATATATATATATATATATATATATATATATATATATATATAATTGCTAAATAAAAACTTGTAAACTCGATGCGGTCCATTGTACAATGAACTTTCAAGCCAGGTAGCCGCCCATTCTAACAGACAAGTGTTACCAACAGTTACCTAGAGGTAACCAGTTAAGGGAATTTGTTGTAACGCATCATTCGTTTACCCGTACCATAATAATAGTTTTACTTTCACTCTGCTCAAAATAACCACAAAATTATAATAATTAAAAGCGTAGTCATCCATGACTTTTTTGGCATATAAGAAGATTTGTGAAAGCCACATTTTATGACGACTGCTTAGTACAAAAAATGAGGTAAAGCATCTGTGGCTTGTCATTCTTACAAGTTCAAACAAAATTTCTTAGACGTCATTTCTCTCTGTGCATTTATTTTTTACTTTCCATGTTCCCAGAAACGAAAACAGGAATAAGCACATAGGAAAGGGCGGAGCTAATTTTCTGTCCATTTATAGCTTCCTACATTCCTATCTGGAGGCGACTCAGGATGGAGGTTTCTCAGCCGTGAAGAATATTCGCTCATAATAAAAGCCACACGTGAAGGCCCCATGACCGATGAAAAGACTTGAATGACAGCAGCGACAAAGTTATGATAAAGGCAGTAATAAAAAACCTCAAACCTGAACAACTGATGATGAACACCATAAAAAAATGACGCAAATCAATTGCACATCCAAAACGTGACGTTCTTCCCCAGAGAGATTTTGCGGTTCTTAATCTGATTAGAGACGGGCCCAAATCGGATAACAACGTAGCCACATCCAACTCTATTCTTTATCTGCACGCATATAGCAATACTCCTCAGACGTCTTTCCGGGAATTGGAGTAATCTAGTGGTTTAACACGGATGACTTAGCATTCACCATACAATCAGCCCAAAGAAAACCTTCTGGCAACGGGTAAGACAACCGGCTATTGAGCCTGCTAATCAAACATCCTCTTCAGAACACTAACGCATTCGTTTCTTCTAGCCGGCATCCAAATCGTATTTTAGAAGCGTCGGCGTAAGTTTGAAGTCTGTCTTTCGAATAACCAAGAAATGCCAGTATCAATCAGAGAACATAATCCAAATGCAAGGGAGATATATAATTGGGAGTGATTATCAAGAGAGAGAGAGAGAGAGAGAGAGAGAGAGAGAGAGAGAGATCAGTATAACGGTAACTAAAGCCTCCATAGCTGCTTCTTTCCTTGGCTAAGTAATGAACATTGCTAACCACACGTAGTCTGTACACTCAAAGCCAAGAAGCTGCCTACTCAAGTCAAGACGCCATCCATCGGCTACAAAGGTAAGTAAAATTACCATAAGACATATTCCTTTTCCACTTTTAAGAAACGGCCTAATAATTAGGACCGCGTTATACTGTGTACATGAAGGTTCCTAAAATCAATTATAATGACGTACTTCTGATTCACCATCAAAATTTACATTAATTGTGGTGTTCCTTCCCACAGCCCTAACGCCTATTAATTTTACCTGATGAATGTTATTTCCCTCTAATAACTACTAGGGATCATTTGTAAGTACAACCGCAGAATATTCAGTGGTTCTTGGCAAATCATTACTTAGGTGCGTCTTGAATTTCAATTGTCTTGCTGATAAAACCACAAACAACAGCAATTGCTGAAAAAAGTATGACCCGTGACGGGTGAAATCAACGCTGCAGTCAAGGTAGTCTTCTTTGCCTAAAATGAGCGCGGCATCGTATATTTGGAATTGGGTAACGATAAATGATTTTGCCCTTAGATCCTAAAGATGAATACACACACACACACACACATATACATATATATATATAATATATATATATATATATATATATATATATATATAATATTAAAATATATATATATATATATATAAACACATGTAAACAAACACATGCACGCCCGCACCTGCACACACACCTAAACATTTTATATATATATATATATATATATATATATATATATATATATATATATATATATATATATATATATATATACATATACACACACACACACACACACACACACACATACATATATATATATATATATATATATATATATATATATATATATATATATATATATATATATATATATATATTACATTTTAGTATTTAATATAAAGAACTGGTAATGGGAAAGCAGCTGCAATCTAGCACTGCCACTGTTATGGAAATGAGGTGAGAGTCTAACGACGAATGGTTCAGGCCTTCTATAACAGAGCCTAACCGAATGAAGTTTCCAGAAATGACATTATTCGATATTCACTTATATAACTTGCATGCTTGCAGTGTTGGAACTGTCTAAGGAATAAGGATGTGAGAGGTCAAAGACGGCAACTTCCTCAGTTCCTGTTATCTTTAATAAAAAACGGAGGAAAATCTATTTTTGGAAGTTTTTAAAGACGCCACCTGTTCAACCCCTAAGATAAAATAGACTTTACTAATGTCATTCAAAATGTTTCCCTGAAGATAATTGGCCAGTAAAAGCTACGAAATTACATGGAAGAAGGGAAGTGTGTGTGTGTGTGTGTGTGTGTGTGTGTGTGTGTGTGTGTGTGTGTGTGTGTGTGTGTGTGTGTGTGTGTGTGTCACAACAGATCAACTTGAGGTTTATCAGAAAAAATGTCAAAAGTTTCTTTAGAAGGATTGAAGTGTAAAGCTTTAATCTTCAAATATTACTTTACATCTTTTTTAATGCTACTTTATTTTGCGCTTGGAAAGAAGAGTCCGGTGGTAACACTGATGGTAAATTGGAAGGTTCGTTACCCCTTACAGCCCTAATGTGTTTCAAATTTCCTTAGTCTGCTTTGATGGTGTTGAAGGTATTCAAAGTTATATTACGATAAAGGATAAGCTATGTGATTTCTATTACCACACAAAAATTAGCATGGACTGCATGTCTTATGAAAAAAAATCTAATGTGCTTTGTTAAATTATTATCGTCCTAGAGTAATATAATAATTATAAAGATGTAGTAAGAAGTTCGTGCTTTAAGCGGAAACTCACAACAAAATACACAATAAAAACGCGTTTATGATATTTAATTAGCAGTAAAAACATGTACATAATAATGCAATATATCTGAATAACGGCCACGGATACAATAACTCAGTTCACAGAATGTACCCAAATCTATCATTTTCTAAGACAATGGGTATCGTGCCTGGGATGGGGTTATAACCCACAATGAACATGTACTCATGCTTTGACGTTAATAAACTGCAACTAATAAGTTAACACATAGTAGTTTTTCTCTGGGGTCTCAAAAAGGTGAAAAAATAGGGGATGATTTTACAAACTCTGAATGTGAAGTTATTGATGAAAAAGCATGAAACCAAGAAATAGACATCTGAAACTTTAAAAGGTATCAAATATTCATAGTTAGTTCCAAACCATTATAAGGAAGGTTCACTTTACAACTGCACTTAAACCTCTTCCAACTAGCAGTCCAGATTGCTTTATATGATGTAAAAGAGATCAGATTGTTTTATATGATGTAAAAGAGACCCAAAAAAACGCTTCATCATTTTACAAAGTTCATCAAAGAAGACTTGGAATCTTTCCTAATTACTAACACATTCACTGATCACACAGAAATTTAGGAAATGTGTATGTTTTATTACCTAAATGGTGGTGAGAGGAAAAAGGAAAATCTATTTCATACCTGATTCTAATATTATATATATATATATATATATATATATATATATATATATATATATATATATATATATATATATATATTACAAATCAATAAACAAAAAATCTCAGTCATCTGTGAGTTAATCTATCATGAGGAGTTCTGCACAACTTCGCATTGCTATCGTAAGTAAATAAATTATAAGATCCTTTCGTGTTTTCAGAGCGATCACATTTTCTAGAACTAATCTCATTAACACAAGTCCACAATGACATTGCATCAACAATATAAAAAAATAACGTAAATTCATATGTAATACAACATATTAGAAACAGAAAATGAAATATATACGCAACAGAAAACCTAAATAATGACGATTCACAGAATACCAATAAAGTACATGATACAAGCTTTAAATTAAAAAACCGAAGTCTAACCAAGACCGATCTCGAGCGAGTTGCCATGAAATTCATGGACGGCCTCGTGGAATTCCTCCCTGGCAAGGAGAGTTGGACGTTAATTAAGAAAATAAGTATATTCAAGCATAAAACAACGAGACGTTAATTAAGGAAATCGGGATACTTAAGCAAAAAGTAACAAGTGACTTCAGGTACATAAGACTGCGTCGTATCCTTCTCACAGCATTTGTTTTGATTTTCATTGCTTGCGACTCCATATAAAACATAGTTACACGAAGAGTCCAAGAAGACAACAAGCGTAGTATGGTTACAGATGATCGCACTGCAATTTTCTTTGGTCGTAAATTCTAATGAATATAATTTGCCCTGAAAGAACAATCGTAAATCGTACAGGTCATAAAGGAATAAAATTTATTATACATATCTTTAATCATGCTATATATATATATATATATATATATATATATATATATATATATATATATATATATATATATACATATGTGTGTGTGTGTGTGTGTGTGTGTGTGTGTGAGTGTGTGTGTTTGTGTATGCGTTTATTAAGGATGTAGAAGCCAACTGATCAAATGGACTTTCTTCACACAGTCTGAGATCAAGAGAGAGTGATGATATTTATTATTACAACACTTTTAAGCAAAGAAGTAAGAAAAAAAAATGGCAGGAAGGTAATGATACAAAAAAAATATAAAAACATTCGTGGTTACTTGTACACGTATGTTGAAATATAAATTATTTTTGCTAGGACAAGAACTAAGAAGTTGCAGAAATTAACACGCAATGGTAATAACTAGTTCTCAATGCAATGCACGTAATGCTTGTGACATTAAGCAAGATGTAATTAACTGAGAAGTTTTCTTTAATTTTTCACTGAGCTGAATAATATTTACATATCTACATAGCTACTTCTAATTTGTTTGTAATACACCAAAAACTGACAAGAAAAATCGACTTGCGCACATTACATAATCTCTATGTGAGATTCTAACTTTTAAAACGTCAACAGTCGTTTACTCATGAAGAGAAGGCTATTATTAATAAGCTTTTTGAATTTCTAATTGCATCGTAGAGAGAGAACAATGAGAAAATACTGAAAAGCAAAAGAGAATCTAATTCACTGACTTACAGTATTATCGAAGAGTTTCTAAAATTAGCGAGATGTAGTAAAACGACGAAAAAGACAAAAAAAAAAAAATGCAATAAAAACTACGAGAGTAAATAAGTAACAGGTGAAATGATTCTACTGAACCAACTACACTAAATACGAATACAAAGAATAGTGGAAGTCGAAGCAAGTCAATATTACGACATTACCTCATTTCTGACCACAGTGCTCATCTCACAAGTGTGCCAGAGCACGTTCACCCAACTGTCACAGGCAAAGACTAAGAGGTTCACAGTTCTTCAGGTCAAACTACTGATAATCTAGTTTCATGGTTCTATTTTCATAAACGTATTGCTTTAATGAATCAGAAGGCTTAATTAAAACACATGGTGAATAATTATTCATTCAACATACAGTTATGCATATTTACTACAGAGGATACAATTTTTACTTTTTTTATGGACTCCCGAAACAAGATGAATAATGTAGTAACTACTGTTCCTTTGAGACAAGTTACCACTTGCCAAATGTCTTACACAAAAGCTCTTGCAATGTTTTACAGTGATGCGTTAACTATGTTATAAAAACATTCATAAAAAGAATATAGGTAATGTTGATTGTATTGAGAGATTTTAAACAATTTAAAGAATGCCATCCAGTAACTGAAACAACTGTAAATGTAGCTTACAACGTGTACCATATAACGGTGACAGAATTACGACGGTAATTTTCCTTAACAGTGAAAGAATTACGACAGCACTTGAACCTGCTGGGTATCCAACACGTGAGCCATTTATCTAAACAGCAACGCATTAACTTTAAAAAGTATGGACACTGTACGGTACAAAGCTGATACCCAATATGGCAGGAGTGAAATGGAGTCTACTTATGCCTCTCTTTAAAGATGCCCATTTCTTAATAAGTGGCACTTGATACTGAGTTGCGAGGTACCTTGCATGACCTCGCTTCTTAAGCGGTTTTTGGTTGTTCCTTTTATGAGAATTTGAAATTCGCTGTGCGGCATGAAACTCATTCTATTTACCCATGTATAACAACAATGATAAATCTTCAGTAACTTCAATATATATATCTAAATTTGTACACACATACATACATAAACGCACACACATTTTTTGTATGTAAAAACTGCTATAGGAAGGAATTAATGCAACAGGAGGATATAACTTTGTTGCATTTAAATTTCACATACAATTTTTATACTAAATTAAATTCCACCTCAAAATCCATGAATTTTTTCTAAACTAGTATAAACTGCAATGCAATTCTGAAAGGCCTTTTAACGAGAGCGAACTAAAGTCTGCTTCTATACAGTGCGAGAAAAAATGTAATTGTGACAATTATTTTCCTAGCTGCTTCTACATAAGTACTTCGTGCCTCCTTTTTGGAGCATTGTTCTCATTTTCATCTATCTCTCTATCTATCTACGTATCTCTGATATTCTTCACTATGTTGAATCAATAGATTACTCTTTATCTCAACAATGGGTCCCTTTACCTAATCACGAAGGTAGCCTCTCTTGGCCTTAGTTTTTTTTCTGTGAGTTTTTCTTTTTAACATATTGATCTTGAGAACTGTATAGGTTTGTTTACCAGCCTCCTTCATATTTGCACACCGCTTGGACTTTCGAAAAGAACTTAAGCAGATACAGAGAACCCCGTTTTAGTGACACACTTTACTTTCGTCTACAATCCCTGGTAATCTGATCATTCATCTGTTCCTAAATTATTAGGAGCTCATGTTAAGAAGTATGTTCATCATTAATTGTAAGTTTTCTTCAAAAACTTTACTTCATTACTAACGTAATTACTAAGCGAAATGGCCTTTATCCATGAACATGTCGGTTACCAAGTTGTGTTGCACGGATCAAGGACCAGTAAGTGAGTGAGATAAAAAAAATTCTTTTTACCAACAAATGATCCACGCCAATCGGACTTGCATGAAACTCTGGCAAAAGTCTAACATGTAACAAGGCCTGTTGCTGCACAATTATCAAAAGGCCCTCAGCATGCAGGAAGCAAAAGGTATCGTGCAAGACACAGGTGAATCGTGCAATGAGTGTATGGGGTCAGACGCGTTACAGATGAGCTCTGTGTATCGGAGTATGATGCAAGTAAGTTTTAAGTATGACATTGACAGTAATCATTAGCTTTTCTTTCTTGAGATCCACCCATGTTGGGGGAAATAGCTTAAAGCTTACAAATAAATTGACAATTGTTATAAATTTCAAGTAAAACTTCTCGGTTATGCGATCACTGCATGCTAAGCTACAAACCACCACACTTACATACAATACTTTTTAGCCTGCATATTCATACAAAGCTACAAAAATAAAATGTCGGGATCCAAATATCACAGAGACTCAAACTTTAACATAAGATATTAGTGCTTCCCACCTTCCACTGACTAACGTAACTAGAAATACTTCTAATAATGCATCAATAAGTGAGAAGATCGCAGAAGTATACAACAATACAAACACACAAATTATATATATATATATATATTGTATATTATATATTTTTTTGAGCCCTGTGCGCTTATGTCAGGATTTTAAAAGTGTTTGTGTGCAAATTCAATATCACGAACTAAGAAACAACATTAAATTCCAACGCAAATTTTTTCAAATTACGTAACATAATGAAAATTGTTAAAGAAGAACTGCACATAATTACTAGTCGAAAGAAGCACGGAGTAAAACTAGATGTAGATTGGGGACTAAACCTAAAATTCGTTCGGGCGCTGCAATCTATGATATATCGCGTCTTTCAACAGCATCCAAAGAGCCAAAGGCACACGAGATGGGCGGTGACTAAAATGATCTCGACTGTAGGCGGTCAGATTCTATGCAAGAACCATCAACCGTGAAAAGTATTTAGAATAAACTTCATGTATTCATACATTTACTCGATTTTATAACTCGTTCCCATTCTTGTATATATCCTGGGCTCTTCTTGCATACAAACAAGAGCGACATGGCTTAGCGGTGTTGAAAGTCCTCATAAGATTTGGGAGCTAGGTGCGCTGGTGATAAAAATATCAAACTGGATATAAGGATGAATCAAGTAAAATTCGCAAGTATGAGCTCCCACTGAAAGAAAGCGAAAGAGACACATTCAAACGACGTTATCGTAATTATAAGTAATTCATATGTACCTTGATGCATGAATGTAAACTAATGCACATTAAAAACTCCCCCAGACTACAACAACATAGGCATTTATTTTGTCCATAACTAAGACTTGTGAGTATAATGCTCCTGTTTTCAAAGGCATGAAGAAAATTGTAACTTTTAATTTTGGGGGATCTGGTGAACACATTTTGTGGGACCATTTTCTTAAACATCCTGACAGATATTTTAAATTATTCCACCCGAAGGTGAACGCAAAAGGCATTCGTAGCAGACGAAGAAACACTACATTTACACGTGGCTTTTAGTAAATACAAAAAAGAAAATGAGAGTTTTTTCTTTTTGCATGTTTTGTGGAATGTTAATATCATGTAAAGAAAAAATCTTTAATACAAATATTTCCAAGACTGTTTTGTTAACAGACCAACGTCCGCCTATTCAGTTAGTTTCAAGAAATTGCAATGACTTTTAGCGATGCCTTTCTGTACATTAACAATAAAAAATATCTCAGCGGCATATTTACAGCGTTTGAGAACAATTTCTTTTTCAATTTCCCATTTATATGATAAACACCCACTTCTGCCTTCAGTGTAATAAATAGCAAAATCTTTATTCGACACCGCAACACCTGAATGGATTACATGCTAATGACAGAAATACACGTTCAACTGCCATTGTCACAAAAATAATCGATATTCAGTATACAGTAATACATGATTTCTGGTCCAGCTATTCAAATACAATGTTCGGTGAATTAAAACAAAGTTTCAATACCCAACAAAGGCTCTGTAACCAAGATGCACAGATAGAACCTACTAACCCCACAAAAGCTAATTAGATTAAAAAATAAGAACTGAGGTCACAGTGAAACCATAACGGGGATGTCCGAAACAATAACAGCTTATAATGATCAAAACAGTGCTATAAATGCAATATTGAAGGAAGAGGAGGTTAAGACATTCAGAACACACAAACTATGCGAGCCACCTTTACCATTTTATAACATGAATGTCACTGACTTAACCCTTGCGGATACCGGGTTGTGAATCTCTAAGTGAGGATTTACTTGTTGCGTATACTAATTGTGGCATTGACCTACACAGATAGCCTCCGTATTTTGAACAATCAATAAAAATTAATATCCATGTGAAATGTGGAGCATATCAGCTTGTAACATACTAACTCATATCACACTATTACATTAAACTGGTTTTTAATGTCGTCACGATGAGTGGCACATACTGTTTCAATCACATTTATAACAAAATCATAAAACCAGAGTAGTCAACAAAGAAAACAGTTTTCTTACCATACACTGCACCTCTAAGGTAGAGTTTCGCCAAAAGGTGAAGTAAGACAAAGACAGTTAAATATCCAAAGAAAAATCTTCCTATGCAACAGTTTTTATATCTCTGGGCAAACAGGAAAAGAATGACTGACAGTGATAAACTTAGGCGGTGAGTAGGATAGAATTCCAAGTTCTTATCATTCGCAAAATGATAAAAATAGTATGAAATATGAGAAAGTGAAAGAACTTTAGAACTTTTAAACTTCATTGGGAAACAATTCCCTCTAGCGCTAGGAAAGAAATAAAATAAAAACAAAAGAAAAGTCTGAAAAAATCAGAATATATAAAATAACAGATACAGCTTGAAGAAAGTGAAAACATTTCAGAACTTTTAAACTTAATAGAGAAACAGTTAAACTCTAGCGCTAGCAAAGAAGGAATAAAAGAAAAAGAAAAGAATCCGACAAAAATCAGAATATATAAAATAACAGATACAGCCTGAAGAACGTGGTAACCTCGTTTTGCCCAACATTAAACACACGAACAATGCTGAGGATTTCTTTTACCTACACCATCATACCATCCATTAAGAGGGGGTGAAGTATACATGCTCTGGGGCCTGAGGTCACGAGCAAGAGCCTCCTGCAGCGCCTCGATACCGCGAGTATATCCGGTGAAGATCAATTACTTGACCAGCCTTCCACGTCGACCCAGTAAGGATAAAAGATGAAGCAAGCCATAATAAAAAGTCGCCCCACTGGTAACACAAACTGGGAGCGGTCGTCAATGGAGAGATCGGGGGAGGAGGGGGAGGGGGAGGAAGAGCGGTGCCAATGAGTTCATCCCCCGGACCAACCCCCTTTTTAATAAACGAAGCAAAACAACCAACGCCGATTAACCGTGCATATTCCCTGCTATAATAGGGGTTAATGTTTTTTCATAATGTTGAAGGGCATATAAAATGTTACACTTCTTTTCTGTCGGTATCTTGCACTGCGATTAGCATTCAGGGAGAATGTCCATGATTTAAAAAAAAAAATAATAAAAAAATTGTGTGTGGGCGTGCGCGTTCATGCAGCAATAAAATGGTCTATACAGTGAACAACATTGTCTCCAGAAGACTCTCAGCTTGGGGAGAGCCGGGAGAGTAATCAAAACAACACAACCAACCATGTCGTACATCTGGACATACCTTCGTTGTCATACTCCTCTCTATAAATTTCATGCCCGGATGTACCTTTGCCCAAACAAATATGGACTGAAATCACAAAACACCCTTGTCTTCATCTTTGATTTAAGCCTTCAAACTTATAAGGGATGGAGTCTTAAACGGTTACCCTTCCTAAAACATTTCGCAGTATACAGGAGAACGTGAAAGCCTTCCATCACAGTGACTTTTCCAAGCCTGACCAATCATCTGCTTCTAGTATAAATCTGGGCCTAACAGATTTACGCTAAAAGGTAAATTTTCATAGATCAAGAAGGAGAGAGTTTTTATTTTTTATCACAATTGAAATTCTCACTTTATAAAACCAATAAAATTCGTACATTCCTAAAAATATTTCCATAAAACTTTATTACAACCTCATACTCAAAATACTTTAACTTACATATATCCATAAAAGTAGAATTTAAAACTAACACTGCTACATATAGAAAACCAGATGAAAAGGGTTATATCTTATGATGAAAACCAGCTTCTTCAACAGCCTTACATATCTTATCATACTGTACTTGCACTTAGTATCCTCTCCAATAATTCTTACCAGAAAGAAATTTCCACCCTCACCTCATCACTTGAAAAGCGAGTGATTTCTCAAGCAGCTACAACTCAGATACTCAAGCAGTAAGTGGTGCGCAATTAAGGGGCCCAAGCAATGACTGCAAAATCGTTAGTTACCTCAGTTGTTAAGAACACTCTTACCTTATAGCATTCATAAAATTTAAGAATTCCTACAATCATTTCTAAATAATTTATAAATACTAACACTAATATGAAAATAATACTTCAAACTGACTTTGATAATAACAACGAAAAACAAAAGGATTAAACCTACGATAAAGATCAGATTCTTCAGCTATTTCAAATATTCAGTCTGACTTACATGCAATATCCTCTCCAAGAACTCTGGACTAGAAAGTAAAAACCTTCCCCATCTTGGCGCTTTGAGATAATGTCAAATTCAAAGTCCCCAAACACTAAAGCAGCAAGTGACAAACAGTCAATGGGATAAGCAAGCAATATTACAAAATTGTTGGAATGTGTGCATGTATACATATATATATATATATATATATATATATATATATATATATATATATATATATATATATATATATACATACATATACACATATATATACACATATACATATATACATATATATATATATATATATATATAGAGAGAGAGAGAGAGAGAGAGAGAGAGAGAGAGAGAGAGAGAGAGAGAGCAATTCTGAGTCAGTATTTCATTTGCATATGACTGTAATCCTGTGGGAGAGTTAATTTGGTAATTTTCAGCATTTTCTGGTTAGTATAAAACATACTCTCCTATATGATTTGAAGGATTGAAGAATTAGCAATTTCTGGCGGTCGTCACGTTTGTAGAAGTGGTATAAGAGAGTCAAGAGATGTGTTACATGACATCGCATTAAATGGTATAAAAGGAAGCTTAAATATACGAAAAATATACCAAACGATTTTCCTGAAATGTATATCTCCACTAATAAAATCAGTAAAAAGTCTTCAGAAGTTCATCCAACACCCATGGAGTAAAGAGAATACTAAAATAATTCGAGAGGGGGAACCTACCTAATCAGAGAGAGAATATTACAGATATATTCATTACCTCGAAATATGTAGACACCAGGCAGGTTAAAGGCCTCCCCCCATAAAAAAAAACACACACACACACACACAACCCTTTATGGGAAAGTACTAATCTTTGTTTCTTCTCAAAACTATCAGTGCCAGTTATATATATATATATATATATATATATAATATATATATATATATATATATATATATATATTATATATATATTATATATACATATATATATATATATATATATATATATCATATATAATATATAATACTGTACTTGTGTTGTATATATATTATATACTGTACTTATATGTATATATATTATATATACACGTGTGTGTATGAAATGTGTGCGTACGTGCATGCAAGACAGCATGTTTGTGTATTAACAACTGCGCTATCAATGACTTTGACAGATATGCCTGATTACTTTTACCAAAAATCTGAGAGAGAGAGAGAGAGAGAGAGAGAGAGAGAGAGAGAGAGAGAGAGAGAGAGAGAGAGAGAGAGAGAGAGAGAGAGTATCAGTTCTGTAAGCTAATTATTTAAAATATCCCATCACTATAACAAGATAATAATGCTTACCGGCACTTTATACTTTCACTTTAGTAAAGCAAGTCCAAAGCATGGAGAAACACATTCAGAATAAATAAACCCACATGAATGTAAGTCAAATTATTGTTTTTATCACCACACCATGGAAATCGTTTCATGCAAGTTGAGTTTCAAGATTTCTTCCTAGTCTATTACTTCCTTTGTTGCGGTATCTTTGGAGATTTCTAGTTTTGTTCAGCCAAACAAAATTGCACAATTTTGAACACTAGCTGCGACCTCAATTAGAAAAAGTAGCAAAAACGGTACTAAGTGAGCACACACCTGATTACGAGCAGAAGAAAATCTGATTATGCTATATATAAAAGAAATGGCTGAAACGCAGTGTTTAGATTCTTCTGTAGGTCTCTACACTGCAGCTAATTTTTACAGACTTTAGACTCATTCCTAGTAAGAAATTTCAAGACTGATTCATTCCCAGTACAGATCTCAGGCATAACTAACAGGTAGTGAGTTCCAATGGCTTCCAGCACCTCCTGACAGAGTTGACCAGATTTTCTTGATTTCGACTTATTTTCATTTGTTCGCAGCTGGTAACAACAGCTAATCTGGACTTTGGGCATGAGAGACATTTCTTGTTCCACAGCTGTGAGAATGAAGATAAGAGTCCCGCATCTTCTTACGCTATTAAGCAATAATTTGTATCATTACCACGCATGATAACAGTGATCGTACCACAGAGCTATACGATACATGTGATTAGCATCATAGATGATACATGGTATTAGAATCTGCACATCTGATCATAAAAGGAAATTCCACACCATATCATTACTTTCAATGACTAGAAAAAAAACCATGTGGGAAAAACCTCTACTGTTCAACGGCGTTGTGAGAGAGAGAGAGAGAGAGAGAGAGAGAGAGAGAGAGAGAGAGAGAGAGCATTAGTATTCTTAGCTTTTAAATGACGGATGGACTATTGTTTGGTTTTCCTCAACTTTTACTTACTATGATATCACGAACAAGATACTGATCCTCGACCCATAACGATAAAAATTCGGGACTGGTACCGGTTCTTTCTTATCGGGATATCTTTCTCATTTTCTGCCTTCCCGTTTGGAAGTGCAATCGGTCGGCGGTGCTTTGAGACAAGTGCTCCAAACCCCTGCGCTTCTAAACAAAAAACGAACAAGCAAAGTGGCATGAGGATGCTCACCCCCAAAAAACCCCAACCACCCCGCCATCATCTCACGCACAAGGCATTATCTGCCACAATCTACGCCAATTAAAACACCAAAAACAGGTTATCTGATGACTGGGTCAGAAGAGGCCAATAACATTCAGTAACAATAGCTTACCGTTTGATTTTGGTAGGAAGATCCATGGAAGGTGACCCTTCGTTAAGCAAAATATCTAATGATTCAATGAAAACAAAGAGAGTTCACAATCTTTTCAAATTAAGAGAACGGTACAACACATACTGCTCTAAATTACAATATCATACAGACACAAATCTCATGACCCAGATGCATTAGTACTCAACTAGTGGTGTACTGATTAAAATTCGAAAGCACAACTTCAGTAGTTGCTTCTAGACCAATGCAAATGCAAAAAAAAAAAGAAAGAAAAAAAAAACATCGTTTTGTGTACGTGTGTATTGCGGCACTGCAGTAACAAATGTGGAGCTTTACAACTTTCTTTCCCCAATCACGGCCCTACTCTGTTTTCAATTTTGGTCCTCAATCTTCGAAGTTATTGAAGTCTTCGAAGGACAAGGTCTCGGAAAGAATAAAGAACACATAAAATATTTAAACAACAACATAATTTTGCACAAAATTTCCAGTCCTAATAATATTACATAAAGAATACTCTAGCTCTATTGAAACACTTCTAATACCTGCACACTTCTACCAATATTATCCCTTTTATCTCATTAAAAAGATGAGCAAATCAGATGGAAAGACTTCGCGGAGAAATCTACACTGGTTTTTATAGACCAACTTTTCTTTTTTAACCCCTTGTGCAATACTTCAAATAATACTAATACCTAAACTCTAAAATAGATGGAAATCTTCTGACCCAGTTGCATTAAGTCAGAAAACTCGAGGTATGCAGACAAAAGATTCAAAAGTAATGCATTAATTTTGCTGCACAACATCATGATCTAACAACATTTTAATTTAAGTTGTTGATGCTATTACAAGTCAAAAGTCTTGAGTAGAACATTAACAGAAGCAATCTTATAAAGACGCAATCTGTATTCATGTATTTGTTTTGTGCAAAAAACACAAGACATTCTAAGGGTAATAAACACACGTTTAAACTCTCTCACCACTGGCCCCTATATACAAATCATAGTGAAGGTACCTTGATCCCAGCTTCAGGATGGTGGCACGTTAAGCCCCGTGGGTCAGGATTCCCATCTAGATACATTTCATCGTCATCTTCGACTGTATGGGATCACACACACTCAACATATGGAACCGTTAAATACCATTACGATCTTTCAATCTTTACCACTTCGTTTGTGCATCTCCTACAACTGCTGTTGTCCCAAACTCGTTAGAGACAAAATTCCTCTAGTACAATAAATGAATGAGAGAATGTCTTGATTATAAAACGAGAGAAAAAGAATTATCCCAATATCTATTAGGGCGCGCGTGCTCGTGTGTCTGGTGCATAAAGTTATTTGTAACTGTAATTTTGACATATTTTTCAATTGAAATCGTGAATATATTTGACCCAGTAATCACTTTGACATGAGAAATGATGATGAACAAAAACCTGACGCAGAAAAGATACAATTTTAGTCCATGATTTAAAACGTGATACTGTTTTGTCATCCACATACCTCGAATATAACAATGATATTCTCATTGAACAACAAGGAAGCAATACAATATTAAGAATGATATATTTATTCATCCGAATGATGAAGATGCAATTTTACCAGTGAGAGTGAGATACAATTTATCTCTATCCGAATTGCACATAAGCATTAAGCAATCCAAGTATGAGAGTTAACAACTGGCTCTTAAAGCATAATCCATTGACATTACAAATTGAAACTTTACTTGAGGGAAGGACAAACGGTTTGTAGCCATCACAGGGATTAGGCCATAAAAGGCGCGAGGTCATCGGGCTAAAGTAAAATCTTTACTCATAATCCTCTGTTTCCCTCAAAAAAAGAAAAGAAAAAAAAATACACATCTATTTCGCAAGAAAATCTATAAGAGAAAAAACTGAAAACACTTTCCGCACATTACAAAACAGCTTAAGCATACACGATAAATAGTTCATTACTTTCTTATTTTCATATGAAAAATTTGGCACATCTGAACTAGAACAAATAAAACCTCATGATCTATGAAGAACTCAAACAAAACTTTCCTAAAAGAGACTGCGATAATGTACTATGCTGTATGAGACTCTCAGCCACGGCTTGGTGGTGGCCTGCATAGTTGGCACCTATAGCGGTGCCAGACACACGATCATGGCTAACTTTACCCTTAAATAAAAATAAAAACTACTGAGACTAGAGGGCTGCAATTTGATGTTTGATGATTGGAGGGTGGATGATCAACACATCATTTTGCAGCCCTCTAGCCTCAGTAGTTTTTAAGGTCTGAGGGCGGACAGAAAAAGTGCGGACGGACACACAAATAGCCATCTCAATAGTTTTCTTTTACAGAAAACTAAAAGTAAATAAGAGACTGATCTGAGTTCAATGTATTATCCTACTACAAATATTCGGTACTACCTTCCATATGAAAAACATACCTCTCATGATTTGATGAGGTCAGCAGTAATAACTGACCACCAAGCATAACAAAGAACCATCGTTCATGATAAAATGTAACAGATGAGGCTGGCTGTTTTTTATTTTTTCTTTCTTTATCTACGCTTCGTGATATAATCTAATTAATTATTTTTTAACAAATCTCGTTAATAACTTTTTTTTAACAAATCTGCAACATACGAGTACCTTAAGTGAAAACCTACAATGAATAGTTCTCCTCCTGTTTAAAAGAGAAAAATAACATTTACTTTCACTCTTGTAATACCTTTAAAAATGAAAGCACTAAACACGACACACACAACAGTCTCAACATATATCTAAATAAAAGTCCATCCCCATATTACCTAAATAGCAAGCCTTTCCAATTAAAAAAGCAGACTTTCATATCGACTCTTCAATATTTTCCTGCAGCAAATCATCCAGAAGTTATTTGTCTGGCACATCACCCCGAGGGGTTAACATTTGAATGCAAGAACAAAAAGGAAAATATGACAGAAAAGAGCTCCTCCAGCATCCTGTTCTTCTATAATTAGCACAGGCGTTAATCAAAGCCTAATACAATCCCAGAATGCAAATTCATTTGGCGTACGCCCGAGCAAATGACCCCGTGTCAGAATACTTGCGGGCAAGGATATAATATTTTCGGCGGCTCCTTAAATAGGTCTCATCCAATAAATGAGATGACCTAACTCTTCGGAGGCGAACGCCATACGGCATAACAATAATTCCTAAGGTGGCGCGTTTGTGTTCGTTATGAGCTCGGGCGCACATGGCGGCCGGAATTTTAGGTTATGAAGAAATGACCCAAATAAAGATATTAATCAAGATAGCCCTTATACGATCGCTGGGTCCTCTTATGATTGTTACCTGTGATGGCAATATTATAAGACGCGCCTTCCTTAAAAGGGGGTTCGGAAGATGATATGCCCTGGCAGGATCCTCCTGAGAGAGGTGGGTCCCTTTTCATCCTTTCGTTGAAGGCAAGCACAAAATGGTAAATAACACCCCTGTTGACTCATCGTTCTGTTATGGTATCATAAATGGCACCTGCACAGGATGACATCTTTGGGAAAGTTCAAAGATTAAAGAAATTCAGAAAATCGCTAAGCTAAGACTGAATTAAAAAAAACTGCAAAACGATTTTCTTTATTAATAAAATAAAAAAAATAATTCAAACATCAAATGAAGACCGAAATGGCGCAAAATCACACAAGTTTTTCAGTATCATCATGGAAAAAACAAGTAAATGATGTCTAATCTTAAGAGGAACAAAGGGTCTTCGTAACAGCCTCATCTTCCATTACACGAGAGAGAAAAACGGGCAAAGAGTATGACTTAGCAACAGGTAAGACGTATACATAAGGATATTACCAGACTGCCTTGGTAACAAATACTTGCTGTTTTATATAACCGGTCCACCGTATCAACTGATGGTAATTTGCCTGACTCTCTGAACATTAAGTGGCATAATATCAGAAACCCTGTGCATGAACTTTCATTCCCATATACCCCAAGTCATAAACCCATCCAAACCGGGACCGCATCTAATACGGCGCTGAGCGGGGCCTGAAAATTGTCATGCCCTTGAGGATTCACCACCGAGGAACACTACCACTTAGCCACCTCGTAAGTCGCGATGAAGTGGTACTCATTATGGCCGTGACTATCTGTTATTTGGGATAGGTTCCCCGCAACGTTTCGTAGCCGATGCTGGGCATCTGGTTGTTGACCTCAAACCTGGTTAACACCTTCCCTTGAAGTTACATTTTGGGTTATGATCCTCTTCGCAAATGTCCTCTTTTGTAGATCAGCCTTGTGTGACCTTTTTCCTTCATGTGAAGATTTTTTATTACTAAAAACTATTTTACTTTCTTTCGCCTTCGCTCATCTTACTTTCATTAATATCTTCACTCCTCGTTAAAGTCAGACTTCCTTTCGAAATTGTATAAAGAGAAAACATTCTTACAAAGTCCATTAACCCTTTAAGGAAGTAACATCATTTCCACCTGTTCATTTAATTATTCTTACATCTGTTCTTGCCTTGAACACTGTGTACCACTACGTCTGAGAGAGAGAGAGAGAGAGAGAGAGAGAGAGAGAGAGAGAGAGAGGTAACGTCATACACAATGCAATAGTTATAGTTTAAATGGAAAATAATCTTAATGTGTCGTACAACTATTATACTCAATACAGGATCTTCCACAGCCGGTATATCATATCTCACACACAAGTAAAACTCCTCATGGAATAAAAGAGGAAAGCCCTTTTTTTTTTATCTTGGATATATTTGTGTGGAGCCTTAAATCTTCCCTACCTTCCAATTTCAAGAAATTTATTGCCTACGTATTAAGGAACGAAGATATTTTTCAACTAAGAAGACGTAAAATATAACAATAATAAACAGACTGCAAACAAAAATAATAATAAGTATTTCTATATGAAATCTGGCTTATAATCGCTGCCTAAACTTTTTCATCATTTTCTTAGGCACCAAAATGGAAGAAAAGTTGTTTAACATGTAAAACTGACAGTATGATTTAATGATACAGAACTGCTTTTGGCTGCCTTGTAATAAAAGATCAGAAGAAATAATAATGGCTTTGCCTAACGAAACTAAATTTACTATCATGGAGCCTACGACTATCCTCATCCGCAATAAATTAGGAAGAAGTCAACTTTGGCTATTAAGAAAGACGCTTTTAATCAAGCTTTCTCTTCTGTTTTCTTTCCAGACTTTTATGATTTTGATTTTTCTACCAGGTGACGCATTCCCCTTACTCTCACCCAAAGCTTAGTTCTCATTGTTAGTTGGGGGTCAGAGGTGAAGTAGTTGATTTTATGTACAGTGGACACTGACCAAGTCTCTCTGGAAGTTCTCCTTCCATTATTCATCCGGATAGAAGTGGGCCAAAGACTTCATTCTAATAAGTAGTCTTGATTCTTATTTCCAGAAGAATTAACTTTCTTTCATAACGTCTCTGATCTTGTGTATAGCCTTTAGGTGTGTGATAACTTTTGGTCTACAAAATAAGATAACAGTAATACAGTACGCATAAAATGCTAATCTTGCAGCAGTTATTCGTTCTCAAAATATAAAATAAGATAAAAGCTAGACTTTCAGAGATCTGGAACAGATTAGAAAGTGGAACAGTCAGTCGGATACACGGCTGAACTCGAGCAATTTCTTGGCATATATACTACTGCTCCATGATTCGCCTTGCAAAGGTTACATAATACTTACTGGCTAAAAATCTCATGTGTGATGGCACTTGCTGTTCTCTTTGATTTCATATCATCTAATGCTTTATAAAGCTTCTTTGTATACCTCAGATTTTTTGGTCCACTATAAAGGTCTTTTAATGGTAAGAGATGCACAAGTAACCCCAGTCAGTTGTCCCATGGTGAGCAGGGTAACAACAGTCCAAGTGAGAAACAATCAGCAATATCTATGTGTAGCCCATAAGCCAAGCATGCTGATATTCCGAATCTTTCGAAGATAATATTATGAAATATGTAAAAAAAAAATTCTGCTGATAATTGTTTTATTGCTTTTTTAAGACATAAGTAGAACTTATAATGTAGAGAAAAATTCAATAAAGAGGCCGATAAAGTTCCATTTCACCATTCATGATTACCGAATTCATGCGACCTGTATCAAATCCTACCCACTTAAGCTATGGGAAAATATACAGCTTAGTCAGTTATGTTTCGTGCCGTCCTCAACACAACCGACACATTTTCATGCCTTTCGAGAAATGAAACAAGTGATGGAACATATGTTATACTGAAAATAGCCACAAGATTTCATTGTATACCAAACTACTTTTTATTAGGACAAATTACAATTAGTAAAACAAAACATACCAGTGCAGACGACCCCTCTTGATGTCATTATGTCTTTTACCCTTGCTGATTAAGACTAAACAAAGGACATCAAATGGTTGGAAAATAACCGAGTTTGAGTATCTTTTTAAGATCTGTGGTCCACTGCTATTGGAATACCTACGCAAGTATGCTCGGATTGGTGGTCTCCTGTGTTCCAACAAAGGTAATCACTAAGGCATAATTCAGTACATCGCCTTGAGATATCGTCTTTGACCATCTGGTATAAACTCAATTTCAACAGTAAACATCCATTTGCATTTTAATTGCCATTGCCCTCAGAACTAGTACATACTATTCAAGTAGCAGAGCAAAAGAATCCCCTTTATGCTGAAGTGCAACGCTGTCATAATGCCCAGCACAGAGGGCTTTCAATCCCTTCCAAATAAAATTAAGAAACTGTTTCATAGAAATACTACCGCCGCCTATATTTCTAAGTTTAAGAGATACTTTTTAATGCAGTAATCTCCACTATCTTAGTTTTTCTGACATATAATTTTAATTAAAATATTCATATTTTATTTGATCGCTGATTCTTCTTTATTTGTTTGTTATTTTCTTCTATCTATGGGGATAGTATTCTCTGGAAGCCGCATGCTTTGGAAGTAATGTCTTTTTCGGCTTTATAGGTCTGCTCGTTTTGAATAATAATGATATAAACAAAGGCTAATTACAGGAAAAAAAAATATGGGATTGTGTGTCAACGAATAATGGCCTAAAATACAGCTATTACAATTCTTATTTACCTTCAAGGAATATTTACTCTAACATTCAAATAAACCTGGTTTGTTTCTGCTCTATCAACGGTCGAATGAGCCCTTAAAAGAAGGTGCGAGCTAAAGGCGCTTTCGTGGTTGTCGGCGCTAATCAGAACCATAAATATCTTTCACGGGGCGTCAGTATAAATTTCCCTAACAGGGTTATATGGCTGCTTCCTCGGGACGGGCATAGGTCAATATAGGACTATTTTTTCCGTCCTGTCAAAATTACCTGAACACTCATGCATGCACAAGCGCAAGCACAAAATGGATTTTATTTTGGTTGCCATCGCGATTGAGTTTCAATTCCTCTGATGTCGGCAGACAGGGCAATGTCATGTCTAACTAGAAAAATTAATTTGTAAGTACTAATTAACAGATCGGATCGCGTACAAATTGCAGGTTATTTTCCGACAACTGCTCTTCCATTATTAGATTCAATTATTTCTGATGAAACTAATCCACAATCTATAATTTATAAAATTCTATGTCAAAAATAGACATTTACCAACGAACACCTTTGCGCAGACATTCATGTACACACTCACCTTAATCTTACTATTTAAATATTACAGGATTAATGTAGTGCCGTAAAATGCATGTACAGTAGTAATTTTCAGTAAATCCTTAAGGTACCATTACCGTAATTAAAATTACTAAATTAATTTTCTTTGAAAAACAAAATTAAACAATTCATTTAGCTTCTAGTTACCTAAAAAATTAAGGGTAAATTTTTCACATTCAGATTATTATTCGTCACTTGACAACGAGTGTTTTTTCTTTGACTCCTGGAACAATTTTCCTAACTTTTTCTCTGAAACTATTGTATATTATCTTCACTACAGCCATATTTATCCAAAACTGGATTTCCACTTTATATCATAATTTCTAATCATTTTATTATTTCCAATATTTTCTCAGAGAAACCCGTTTTAATGCGAATCAGAGATTTGTGTTCACATGAAAATTTTAATCATACCTATTCACTGTCCAATGATACTTAGACAAACTAAACAATTGTTCTATTTACGAATGAAAAAAAAAAAAACACGGCCGCTCGAAGTATGACTGCTGTGACCAGTTGCATTTCTTCATTTCCTTTTGAAAATCAGACAGTCGCCCTGTTCGACCTTAAATGAGCCGTACAAAAGCCAGACTTATTGCTAAGATGTCGCCGTTCCTTATTCAGACCACATGACGAATCCAGGCTGTCTGTTGTTGCTGTCTAGGGGTAATATGCATCAGGTATGGCCACAGACTTAGCGGGGCTTAAAGGCGAGGCCCGCTGCATCATTATTCCCAGGAGAGAGCAGCGACCCTTATTGACGGTAGATAATAATTCATTCAGCATTCAATGGAAGTCTTGATCCATTAGGCGAGGCTGTAAATTTATCTCCTTCGCACTCACAATCGCGAGCCGACGTATGGAAAGAGTAAAGGACCCATAAAGATACCATTCCTACAGAGATAATTGTTTGTTGCCTGAATTTAGCAGATAATTCTGTGCAAAAACGGACTCCAGGAGCTGCGGAGATGACCGAAATGAGACTATTATCCAATGATCGACGCATTATGTGATTAAACTCAAATCCCTAACAACTCTCTTTTTCCAAGAGAGGATCATTAATCTATTAAGAACTCGGAATTCATTAAGTCAGGCAACTAACACAGATAAAAACTATGATTTCTATGATAAAGATAATTATGTTTGCAAAAAAATAGTTTAAAATACCATTAATTACCGCCTGATATTAATTTTACTCACTAGCCCTTTTCCTTATGTCACTTGCCTTTACGCACAAGCGCACACTCAAACGCATACATATATCTATCATTGTGTGTGAATATATATATATATATATATATATATATATATATATATATATATATATATATATATATACATGTATATATTCATATACATATATATATATACATATATATATATATATATATATATGTGTGTGTAATACATAACAAATTCAAGCGGAAAAGAAGCAAGGAGAGTATAAATGAAGGAAGGAAAAAACCATTAAACCATTTACTATAGAACAGCACACTTCAAGTTCATTCAGCTAAACCCTTTCGAATTCCATTCTATTTAAGAATATTATCATTATCCCACCACTGAAGTCTCCACCTGACTCAAGTGTAAAGCACCAAAAGAGAACCCTTCTAATGGACCAGGGACCAATGGCTGTCTAAGGAATCCCCGTCTGCTGGGTCAGGGTCCTAAAGCTGCCAAGGGAATCCAGGTGCTGCCTCTAATATCAAGTTTGACTTACTTCAGTATCGAAAAACTGCACACGACCCACTTCCCACGCTCTGTGATTCCTATAACGCACTGAATTCATGCAACATACCATCTCTTCGGCTCTAAGGACCTCGGAACTCACTCCATTCAAAGCATCAGTTTCTAGGCGGTGCTCAAATGACTGGTGGAAAGGATCCCATATCTTCGAGAAACCTTGCGAAATAGGAGCCAATTTATGTTTTTTTTTTTAATAAGTCAATTACAAATGAAAAATAAAGGTACGCCTCTGGGGCCCCAGAGGGAGACTAGATTCCCCATTTTAGTGTTGTTTCCCTTTTCTGGTGATTCCCAAGAGAACCCGGAGGCCACTATTCTACAGAGTGAGTCACTCCTAGATTTAGGTGGGGGAACGAAAGTTTGATGGTTGGGGAGGACGTAAAATTCTGGCAGTCATGGAAGAAAAGTTAGCGAAAAAAAAAATTAAGCATATGATACAATAGCTGCATCCAACAAGCCTAGGTATCACCTTTTTACTCTGGTAGGTTACCAAGGAACGATATACGCATCTTTTAGTACTGGAGGTAATGCAAGGAGGTTGAATCGGACCTCCTTGGAGGTAATGCAGCATTTAAAAAATGATACAATGAAACAAGTAGTTCTAAAGAACTCGACCGACAATACTAAAGCATGTGTATACCTAATTCATTGTAAGTCCTGTGCCAAATTTCATATTGGTAAAACTGGAAAATAATTGGGGAACAGAACAGACCAGCATGAAAATGTGTAGAATATAAGCAGGTGAACTGTGGAATTTTCATACATGTTACTGAAAACAGTCATAAAATCAACTGGGCAGGGATAAAACAGTGAGCTTATTTCAATTATATACTGGAAAGAAAAATTATAGTCAACTTTTATGAAAAAAAACTTATAATACTATGAAAATCAGTCACGACATGAATAAACTCGATCCATTAACTTCAAAAGAAATATATATAGATATTAAGTAGGGTAGCTGGTAGCAGGAAATGGGGGGTGGGGGGCAAAGCCACCATCACAGAAAAGCAGAACTGTAAATAGAGCACTTGACCTCGGTCACTGACGAGTGTACGGATTCACCTACTGGCTCTTTCTACCTGTTAGGTTGAACATTTGGTTTCCAACGATCTGTACGTTCGCTTGTACTGTCCTCCTACAAGGTACATAGTAAATTCCTACAACTGCACAACGTTAATTGCTACGTTCAGACTTCAACTGCTGAATCGTGGACGAACCCCGTGTGTAGAAAAGTTCCACAATATCATTTACTTCATACACGTTCAGAGAAAGTTCATCAGCAGCGCAATGAACATTCATCTGTATCTTGCATACATTCACCCACACAATTATATATAGTGTGACATTCATATGTATCCACGAATTTCACGACGAGGGGCAACCAAAACATATTTTTAAACCTTTAATTCAATGTTCCAGCTATTTTGAAAATCGGCTGAAATTTAAATGGTTAAGGCATGTGATGAGATAAAACATATTTACAGTATTACATTATTTACATTGTGGAAACATATTTTATCTTATCATGTCTTAGCCTTTTAAATTTTAGACATTTCAAATTTTAGAACTTTACTGTATTCTTGTAATTTTAATAATGTACATTCTTTTATCATATCAAGCTTTTTACTCATTTCAGCTGATTATAAAAATGGCACTGAGTACTGCCAAACGTTAAAATAAAGATTTTAAAACATGCTTTGGTCGTCCTCCGTCCTGAAATTCATCAATCTACTAAGATTTCCAGCGTCCACCAAGTTACACGACTTTCTAATATATATATATATATATATATATATATATATATATATATATATATATATATATATATATATATATATATATATATATATATATATATACACACACACACAAATATTAAGCCACAATATCTCTTAACAGAGAGTTCAATATACCTTGTGAATAACGTACCGCCAAAGGATTTAATTGATAAGTGCCTCTGGCCCGTCTTGATAGCCGAATGGTTAAGTACAGCGTTTATCACAGTTTCTAAAAACCAAAGATTCGAATCAATAATAATTCCCTTTGGGAGTGAGTCATTCTCAAGGTACAGTGAATTCAATATCAAGTTATATTTGTGGCTTAATATTTGCGAGTATTAAAAAAGTTTAAAGTGTGTATGTGTCAAAACTTTGCATGCATACATACATACATACATACATACATACATGCATACATACAAACCACTTCCACACCCTTGAAAACACTCCTCAATCTCGCCTCTCTCCTCTTCCCATTTAAATCTTTTAAAATATGTCAATTTTTTCTAAACTATCAAACTAACGTGCACCACCCTCTTTAAGTAACCAAAACTGAAAACATCTAGACTTTCAACTTTTCGTCTTAGGCAAGTCTTTTACCACATCATCTTTGTTTCTACATTTTCCATTCTTTTCAACACTTAAAACTCAAAGCATTCCTACCCTTTTCCATAGCGGAGAGTTGGCCTTATAATCCTTTCATTGATTATAGTTTTTGCTGAAACAAACAGCTCCTCTGTTACAAACGCTTTGCAGTGACACTGCAGCCTTCCTTTCTTTACGTACTTTGTAGCTCATACATTTCTTATTCAACCATCACTCCCCATTACTTGAATAAACCCAGGATCCATAGAAACTTACGTTTCCAGCTTCCATTTACCCTCATTCATAATTATGGCTAACATTCATTTTCCACTTCTCATCTTACAATGACTTCCCACTACTTTGCCAGTCTAAGCAGCCCCAACTTTATACTGCATCACCTGCAAATATCAGCCATTTAAGAGTTCACTCTCGACGCCTTCACAACATATTTTCTTATTCAACAACTTTGCACCAACTATATCTGTCCTCTGACTTCACTCATTATTCCACGCATAAAAATATTACACAGCTATGGAACATAACGGACTCTTGGCTTAGATCCACTTTTACACCAAACCATCACTCGGAGTCTATATATTCTATCACAAGGTCCACTTTCATTCAGAACTACTAACTTCTCTCAATAAACTGACTTCTCATTACACATCATCAACACTCTCCATAATATATCTATGTGAAAATCTATCATGAGCTTCCTATAAGTCCATGTACATAACGTAAGAATTTTTTTCAATTACTATAACAGTTCTCTTACAACTGCGACATCACAACCACTTGATTCATACCTGAGTCTGTGTTGAAATTATCACTACTCCTTTATCAATTCCTTTGGTAACTTTTCTGATTTCTCTATTAAAACCATATCATACACCTTCGAAGAAACTATAGGCTAATCTAGGGACAAAAGCCCTGCAAACATAGGGCTACATCAACTTACAAAAAAAAAAAATAATAAAAAAAATCCCAAGAATGCTCAGCAATAACCTTAGCAACTGTTACATTAGCCTTTATCATCGTTCCCTTCTACAAAGAAACAATTGTTCCTCTCAATATAAGAATTGCGATTTCTGCTAGAGTAGGTCCTCGTCTTCTGAAGGCTGTAGGAAGTTACAGTGCTGCTAGTATGATGTGCACTGATAGCATCAAGGAAGGTCAGATCCGACGAACAGAAAACTATACATGACTGTTCAATGACATAGAAATGGACGAAGATTTATGAAGAGAAGAACAAGGTCATCGACAAAGTAATGAAGAAGCAAAGATAGGTTCTACAAGGACATGAATAAACAAACCAAAAGAAGCGGTTCTATATGCAACCTGATTTATATATACAAATATATATATATATACATATATATATATATATATATATATATATATATATATATATATATATATATATATATATATATATATATATATATATATATATATATATATATATATATATATATGAGAAATAAACAGGGGAATACAAAGAAGCGGTTCTATATGTAACCTGATTTATATATACAATATATATAGATATTTTATATATATATATCATATATATTGTATATATATATAGATTTATATATATATAAATATATAATACATATACATATATTTGCGATAAATAAACAGGGAAATACCAAAATATCACAATATCTCTATTTGGTTTTGTTTGGTGATTTGCATATTCTCTGGAAACATTACATGTACATTCAATGGTGCTGAAGGCAACTAAGTTGATAATGAATGAGGAAAGAGAAGGAGAAAGAAACAATAACGAGAAGTAGTTGTTACATTTAATCCTTTAGTGTTCAGTGAAATAAACAAGAATTACACACTATTTTCCTTTCTACGTGGGTTGCATAAGAAATTTATAAAAAATTTTAATATGCTTGGAGTGGGTTAGTGTACTATTTTCCACATATCTAAAGGATGAGCCTCGCAATCATTTGCGTCTAGCCGTAGGCCAATTGTAATATGCTAAGCTTCCTCTATAATCGACCTTAAACAGAATACCCGGAACGAAGGCAGCATGCAATAATTTTTCTCAGAAAGAAATGTCCCCAGAACTGCGTCGCCCTGAGAACAATTGAACATATGCAGACTATTTGGAAAATGGAAAGGTGACCTTTCTATTGCATTCTTGAATAATGTCTGATTTATATCTTTTTAACGTCAGTAGCACAGAACCTCTCACATCCTTGCCCACAGTAGCCAAGGAGTGGATTCGCTGGAATGTGTTGGGCATACAAGTTTCAAAGAACCCTCACCCTTTTTATGATACTTATCACGCATACTAAATCAGAGCCACAAAAAGTCAAGAGAATTATACAGGTCGTCCCTTTCACTACGTCCCACTTTTCATGTTGCCGCTCCGAGCAAAAATTATTTTTATCCCTCAATTTCCATTTTTACATCTAGAATAGAGCATAAAATTACGTATCTTGCCTAGGATGCAAAATGCCAAATTTTCTTTTCAAAAAAGCAATACAGCAACGGCACCTTAGAAGCAGGAATAAATCGAAAATAAAAAACAACAAAAACTGTATAGACTTGTTTACACGTAATTTATATGATCTTAAAAACTTGGCGTTGACAACAGAAAATGTGAAAATAAGAAAAAAATGAGAAACAGTTAGGTAAGATTTTTACTGATGTACATGTAGGTGTAAAATCCAAATAACTAATCGTGTAGCAAAACAAAGGCAATTATGGCGAAATGGTTCCATTAACGCTGACGCTGTTAAAAACTAATCGTTTCTATGTGCAGAAAATAATGCGAAACGTTTCCCCCAGCACCTCTTGGAAAGGCACAGTTTCACTCTCAGGCAAGTAGACCCCGTCCACACTCACTTGCTCTCGCATCCAAAGGCCTGGCAAATAATCCTTCTTGTGGGTCCAAGTAACTTTTAAATCTCCTTCACTGAAAAGTTGACTTACAGTCCGAAAGAAAATTGAAAACCATCTGAAGATCAGCAAACGGCTTTAACTATAATGGCGCCAGTGACTGGTATTTGTGTCTTCTGATAACTCAGAACTACAATAGCTCATTGCAAGTTTAGAACTTGATGCTCTTCAAACTTGAGCAAAGAATTTTTTATATTTCAGTATGTTAAAGTCTGTCCTGTTTGATGTTCTACAGAATAGTGTTCTTTGACGTTCTACAGACCAGTGTTCTTTGATATTCTGCAGAATAGTGTTCTTTAATGTTCTACGGAATAGTGTTCTGTGCCCTCCCATGCATTGGCACAACAAACCAGAGGATCCTTTTCTCCCCGCTGTGGTAGGGACTGGTGACCATGTGTTCACTACTCAAGAATGCATTAAATTCAAGGAGAAAATAGAGCCGCTTCTCATAAAAAGCACAATGGGGAGGGGGTAAAAGCACTAGTGTTACCATAAATAAAGGGAAACAAAGAAAAATGTCCTGAAGCGGGTACGAACTCGACACGTTGTGGATAAAAACGGTTCAAATACATATGTATGGTTTAATCTCCTAAGATGCCCAGCGATATGCTATTACTGTCGGCCAAAGCAACTTACTATCTATGACTATTGTAAGCATGTCCTTATGTAAGAATACTTCCCAAGCACTTTCGTATACGTACTGTATGCATATTTCCATAATACAACAATAACAAAGATTTGAACAAATGAAAAAATAACACTAAGGATACTTTGGCTAAGGGATTTTCCTTGAATTTCGCCCGAACGGAAGTTCGAAATAAGAGAGAAATGTTAGTGATCATTAAAGAAAAACCAACCTGGAAGAAGGAAAGGGACAGAATCTGAGACCACGGAAAAGGAAAAAACTAAAGCATCACGATGATATCTCCTTCACAGGAACGTAGCAAGATCTCTCACGTCCAAAAGATACGGCCGATAAATCACGGCAGAACTGCTCCTCCGAACTGCAGCTATAAGGTCTGGAATCATGTACATTTCAAAAACCCCAGCGGTCAATTCATTTCTGGGAGGCCACGAATGCAGAATAGAGTCACAATTTATTCGCAGCTGGATGTGGTTCAAGAGTAGGAGATAAAAGGCAGCGAACTTTCAACAATACCATTTTGCATAAGAGGGCGTTGGTCTTTCATTCGGATACAATAACCTATTAATTCATAAGATAACCGCTCAAGGTGATGGAGGCTCCCATCATTAGGTGTAAGGTGCAATGCGGGGAGAGAGAGAGAGAGAGAGAGAGAGAGAGAGAGAGAGAGAGAGAGAGAGAGAGAGAGAGGTCTGCAAGCCGCCGTCAACGTCAGTATTATATTACTGCACTGAAATCGAAACCCTTTTATACAGGTAATTAGGAAAATCATAAAAAGTGCAATGATACGCTCCAGCTCTCATGATATGCAATACAATGAATATAGTATTCCATCGCGAACATGACTAGACTGCTAGTGCAACACAGGCAGAAGAACAGGATGCATTTTACTGCTTACAACAGTCACTGCACGGGAGTAACTTCTGATACCGTTCTATGCATAACGACAACATGGCGAACATGGTAATCTCTTAGTACACACCCACACACGCACAAATAAGGTTGCTGCCTTTTCAAGTTTGCCACAGTGGAAGGATAAATATTCATCACAAAGTTCATCTTAGGATTTAAGGCAACCAGAATGGAAAGTGTGCCTCCCAGTGAATTACACGGCAAAGGATCTTGTGATACACAAGTGAATATAAATATGTATATATATATACATATATATACACACATACATATAATGTATATATATATATATGTGTGTGTGTGTGTGTGTCCAGCAATGCACCCTTTCCATTAGAGTTGCATGCACCAAAAGGAATTAACCCTCCAATTCCTAGCAAGTCTTTTAGGAGATGGTTGCTCTCTTAATGCCCACCTTGACCTTGGCTGTGGCCAACCACGGTCTTGTTATCAGACACACGATTCACTCCTTAGATCAACATTAGGTAGGTCAACAAAGGCGCAATGCAATTAACTGAAAATAAGCCCAAGGCCTTGTGTTCTTGGGGCTAGAGCATCCACTTTACAGTATGAGGACCTAGGTTTCAATCTTGGGGAAGGGAGGAATGATAGGAGGTCATTCTGATAAAACCACTTAGCCTCTTAAGCAATGAATCTGGTACCAGGTAAATGGGTGATTTATGTATTAGCCTTTTCGACATAGCATGGAGCTAGCAATCTCAACCCAAAATATTAGCTGAAAATTAAAAGAGCTCCACCTTCTGGAGCCACTCCTTCCAAAAGCAAAAGATGAAATATATATATATATATATATATATATATATATATATATATATATATATATATATATATATACATACATATACCAAATATATATATAGTGACAAAATATATGAAAGGGTCAGTTTACTTAGTTCCCTACCTACAATGGAAGCCTGGAACAAGGTACCCCCATTATTCACATATATTTATAGACTAATGGAACCAGTGTTGAGAGCGGCTGGCTTCGAAGCGGACGTAGAGAGTTTAAATGTACAATAATTTACTCGTAGAGCACCGTATGAAATAGAAAAAGATACATATATGGATACACTTTGGATTTATATATATTCCTATCAAGATTGTTCCAGACTAAAGAAGTACCCTTTTAGTGATGTTGACGAGACTGACAAATTCCATGGAACCTTCGGTAGTAAATGCTATGAGAGCTGTTTTGAATGCAACCTGTGGGGACCTTGAGACTCTTAAAAATGCATAAATTATTACTATTACTACAACCATATTGATCTATACCTGTTCTGACAATCAATACTACCATTCAACACCAACTTTACTTAATGCAATTGTAATTAAATGTATGTATTGGGCACACAACTCACTAAAAAGATTTTACGCCTAGATTAAAATGAATGTTTTGTTTAATGAAAAAATAAAAGGTCATAGAAGTAACTACGAAAATAACAGAATTCTGGGGAAATACCGAACCAAGAACTTATAATGAACTGCACAGGGTGAAATACCCTAACCTCCTAGAGGTGTTTCACCCTCAGATTTTCAATATAATATATTCTAACATAGAATAAGAAGCCATGAGATCTCGAACTATTTATTTGCAAGATATTAAGAAAGCTTGAAATAAAGGTCAAAATAAAAAATCAAAAGAGGAGGAATACCTTACATACTTCAAGGTACCGACCTACTAAGTCTCCTCCAAATGCAATCAAAAAGTTTTGACCTTTAAATTGACCCGTAACCCTGAAAATCCCAATGGTACCTCCCTACCAGGCTTTATCCAAATCTTTTAAAGATAATTTGAGGAGACCATTGTGAACGGAGTCAAGAATATGTAAATTTACTTTTTATAAACCCTTACTAGTATTTCCTACACTACTTCAACTGATAAGTGCAAGAGACTTCTAAATCAGAAAAACAACGAATAAGATTGTCTAGCGAACACACCGACCACTGATGGAGCTCCGAGCCTCGGTAACACAAGTGCAAACGTTCCCTTGCCAGATAACCTGCATTCAGACCATCACTGATGCCCCTTAATCAAAATATCTGAAGACTTGTCACCCACTGCATAAATATTATGTACTGGATCTGCAAGACGTCACAAATAAATATGCGTACACGGAAGAAAAATTTTCTACGGTTAAGAGATTAGCCAATACACATCATGAATATTCTAAGGCTAATGCTAATTTTTAATGTAAAAGTTTCGTTAATAGAATTGCCTGTTCACCAAAAAACTAACACCTCAAGAGTTATCGCACATATCACTCACTCTAACAAAGTATTCCTGAATTTTAAAAAAACAACAAATATAGATATATTTCCAATTTTTAGATATGAGGAACAAGCCCGAAAATCTAATAATTATCCCACTGCATAAAGATGGTTTAACCTACAAAAGTTAACTGCTTTACAGATTTCATTATACATACTGAAAAGCATGGCAGGGAACTACCCCTATACAACTGCCAACTTTCCTTTAGTTAATAGCTAGCTTCAAGCTCTAGTGAGGACTAAAAGTAAGCTACGTGGAGGCATAACCGTGGAGACTGCTTTTACACGTTCTTGAGTTGCTGCAGATAGCGAAAATAAACTAAGTCCATGAGGAATCGTGCTCAGAATAAATCTTCAATAAATACTCTCAAATATATGTTTAAAAAACAGTGAAGTGGATGTTTTTAATGAAATAACTCGAAAATAAGATGCTGACATTAAAATTTACCTGTGGCCTTGAGAAACAGTCAAGGCAAACAAATATCTGGGGAAGGCTATCGCCAACTTTATGATACTACCTTTACAAGTTCATCAAAATTAAAGAAAAAAATAATTACAATCAAATTTTGTCTTTTAATCTGAACTGTGCCCTTAAAAACTAACTAAAGGTCATTGTTTTCCAAAATAACAACAATTCACATCTCAGAAACATTAAACGTTGACCTTCAAATTGTCAAGGCTAAAAATACTACCTGCATTAAGGAAATATTCACCAATCCTCAAAATATCAGCCCACCAAGTTACATAAAAATCAGAGAAAATAAAATGCTAATGGTGCCGAATTCTGAAAACCAAAGCTCTATAGAAGTTTGACCTAGGAGACATTTTACTCCTCCTCCGCTGCGATCTTGGAAAATAGGTGAAGGCGAAAATAATTATAGTATAAGGGTAATGAAATCCCCATTAGACTTGCTATCGCGCAGCCCAAACCAGACTTTCTCCAGTGGCAAATACATATATTGTACTTAGGTAGAATGAGGGTATATAGCAGCCCCAAGGTCGGAACCTTTTGTCTTGACCGTCGTATTTTACAGTATTGGCACACTAATAATAATATTAATACTACCAAGAACCGCACTTTACGACATGGTCGAATATAAATAATTATAATAATAAAGGAGGAGACCTTCTCTGAGGGTAGCAGAGTTAAATATAATAGTCGTTCGGACGGTATTCAATTTGTGTAGAGTTTTCCCTAGGCGTCTTATAACCTTCTTCTTATCTGAGTGTAGCTGCTATATTAGGTTTCCTTAGGTCATATGAAGAGGTTCTACTGTTGTAGTTTATTTCCTCTGACGTTTCGACTTGCGCTCTTGCGCTGGTGAGAAAAGGTTATGTCTAATAGAGAAGATTCTATACAAATTAAGCGCCATAGAAAAAAACATAATAATAATAATAGACTGACTGACGTAGTGGCATTTATGCATACTAACAGAATCAGCCTAAATATTCGAAAAGAACAAAACAGCGTGTAAGACATACGGTGTAACCAAAGGGAGCTCTGTTTGTGAAAATTTTGTGCAGACGTATGGCGATAAAACGAAACTATGTACACTAACAGCAAAAAGGGTTTTATCCTTGGAGTCAGCAGGAGATCTGTGTGCAGGAGACTAGGCTACAGCCTCGTTCATCACTAAAAACACTATCAGTTGGAAAGAACAGTATTTTGTTCAAAAACAATATTATTATTATTATTATTATTATTATTATTATTATTATTATTATTATTATTATTATTATTATTATTATTATTATTATTAATAAATAAAAATATGTCGTTCATATTAACATAACTAATTAATACTCAAACTGTGGATTCATGAGTATACGAAACTTTCCTATCTACTCTATTTTACATATGTGTAGCTTATCAAATCCCAGGTGTACATATAGATCGCCTGCGATTAAAACGACACGTCATAATAACACAGTTAAAAATGAACAGTCCCTTCAATAATTTCAGTTTTAACAGAACTGAACAATTACATTTCAGAATGTCGGAAGAAACACCAAAAACGAATAATGTACGTTCTCTAGCTAACTACTTCTCAGGATTTATAGAGTACACATATTGATCCAGCTACTTCTCTACATGCACACACGCACTTTCCAAACTATTTCCTTTTAGCGTATGTGTACCCAACTGTCTACGCTTCCAATCAGTATACAAAGAATTCCAGTCTTTCTTTTAAAGTTTGGATAAATATACCCAAAAAAGATATATATAACTTTATCAAATCGACAAATATTCAAGGATAAAGGAACAATAACTTTCTCCCTCCCCGATACCTTCCGACAGCTGCATGTCGACCTAATCTTGTAGCAAGAAAACAAGAAACTTGATTGATCAAGGTTAGTTTCATTATAAGATGAACAAAATAAATGACACAAAAATAGGCAAATAAAAATCTTCGACAAATAATACCAAAATAAAAAGATTAGCGTATAAAAATAAAAATGAGGCATTGCAAAACAATACAAAGGAATGAAAGGAACAAACAACTCGGACGATCCTTCTCCTGTACCTCTCTCTCTCTCTCTCTCTCTCTCTCTCTCTCTCTCTCTCTCTCTAACCTCGACCCCACCCACCTATAGGGGAAGACGGCAAAGGAGGCAGGCGTACGGGCAGCGGGAGGTATGCATCCTTCTGTTGCAGCCAGCAGCATCTCATAAGACAGGTTGTTGAGCTCGTGCAACAATAGCCTCGGCCACAGGCGGGGCCGATGTTGCAATTCATTCAATCGCGAATAAAAACTTTATCAGCGTAGACGTGACCTTTTTCTTTTTCCTCTCAGACACGTAAAAAGGTTGAAAAGATTGTTAGAGAAAAGTCGATTCATAAAGGGCACGGCTGTCATTAAAACTTCCACAGGGAAGCCCCGACGAATTCCATGTATTTGCAGCGCAATGCAATGGAAACAACGACATCCTGGAACGAACGTAAAGGGTTTGCTTTCTTTTTTCATTTTTTTTTTTACTAAAATAAACGATTCAGATCTTCTACTATAGCATAATCTGCACATATAAACTGCTTGAATACGTGAAGCCTCTTCATGGCATTTTGCAACATAAAAAAGACGGAATGCAACAAAACGGGGCTAACGCTCCTCGCTATGAGACGGGAGACGGGGAAACGGGAGTGGGTGGAGGCAGGGAGCCGAGAGGGGAGAGGCCTGCAATGCGAGCTTCGGCAGGTCAGCGGAGCAGAGTAACATAGGGAGGATGGCTCGCTCGCTGCACTGCAATATAATACGTAAGGGAGTGTTAATTTACCATGTAGCATCATCTGACAAAATATTACACTTACGTTAAAAATAATGTAATTCATTAAATTTTATTTAAAAATAATGCCAGTCATTCATGCTAAAATTACTTATCACATTAATGCTTAAACTAATAAAATAAATTGCGGTAAGGCCAAAATACACTTACTCCCTTCTGAAATGTCAAAAGGCACAGTTTAACAGATAACGAGCTGATCTTTTTTTTTTTATAAAGAATTGGAAATCTAATTCCATTTTTAAATTCCTTATCTACCTTTACTTTCCTCTTGCAAGAGTGTCGACTTCGTTGGGTCACTGGAACCTTGAGAAAAAGGAGGAAACTGAGGCTAAAAATATTTGTCCTAAAACAGAGCATATAAAATGAAATAAGAAAATTAAAAAATGCGCCAAAGTTTCTTCAGCAAAATCGAGTTTTCTGTACAGGGTATAATCAAGGCCACCGAAAATATATCTATCTTTCGGTGGTCTCGGTATAATGTTGTATGAGCCGCGGCCCATGAATCTTTAACCACGGCCTGGTGGTGGCATGTCCTACATCGTTGCTTGCCAATTGCACGATTATGGCTATCTTTAACCTTAAATAAAATAAAAACTACTGAGGCTAGAGGGCTGCAATTTGGTATGTTTGATGATTGGAGGGTGGATGATCAACATACCAATTTGCAGGCCTCTAGCCCTGTAGTTTTCAAGATCTAAGGAGCGGACGGACAGATAAAGTTGGCACAATAGTTTTCTTTTACAGAAAACTAACTAGGAACGACATCAAAATTAAATAACCTAATAAAGAGAAAAATAGCTATGATAGGTAATGTATGATTAATACAGTTTTCACTTACAAATAAATAACACCTTAAAAATATTAATAAAGATGGAATTGATATACCAGAGCAGAAAGAAAATGTATTTCAGATGAACACAAAAACAGCATTTGGTTTTATGACCAGCAATTCAGTTTGAAAAACATTATCATCAAATACTGTATATATAAATTGCAACAATATTAAAAATATTAAAATCGGTCAAAAGAAACAAAAGACAAAAATGAACATGATTAACAATAAATGCTCACAAACAATATAAACATTAAAGATAAATCTGTGAGTATGGGAACACCTGTTCTCTTATGACTGCCATTAGTGTGAATGAGTAAAAAGAGAAGGTACTATGGCAAAGATGCCTTCTGTCTTCCTATTTTAACAATTGCCTTTCAGAAAATTGTGAGGGAAGTGGTCCAGAATGAAGGCGGTAATCATAACCGACAACTTTTTAAGGCACGAGAAAACCAGTAGAATGACTATATAACTTTTGTAGAAGATTCTGTGTCGCTTAAGGAAGAGAAAAGAGAGATGCTAAATGAGACCGAGGAGAGAGTAGTTGTATAAAAAGGAAGCCTGATGAAAAATATTAACACGATTAAGTTTCTCAGAAGGCATAGGAACACAATGTAGATCACAGCAGAATGGAAGCTAATACGGTCGATGGGATAATGGCAGTGGCTGACTTTTACAGCTACATGGGACGTTGTTTTATAGGTGGTGGGCACGGGCATGACGAAGAGAGACATAAATTATTAGCGTTTAGAGCTGAAGCAGATAAAATGTCGCAAGTACAAAAGAACTGTTCAACAAACTCTCATTTAAAACATAAATTATGAGTGCTTTTTATGTGTAGAATAAAAAGGTGGAACCAGGTGTTATGAACTGCATATGTTCAAGAACGACAGCAACTGCCTAACGGCCAACATATGGGATTTAAAAGTTTTTGCACGAATGAAAAGTTGGTTTTGTCAAGATAAAAAAAATGGCTAAGATGGCCTAATGACAGAGTTGTTAAGGGAATGGAACTCTCAATATTCGAGAGGTAAAAGAGCATATGCCAAACAAAAATGAATGACAACATCAAAGGGAGGGAAAAATATTGTGAAAGAGATTTCCACTTAGGTTCAAAATATAGCGCTCAAATTATGGAACTTCTTAGCACAGGATACAATCTTTGACAACTACGGGATAAACGGCTATCAATAACACTGAAGCAACCTTATAAAATAATTTCTTTCTAAATATACTTGAGATTATAAAGGAAGAAGGGTTCTATTTGTTATGCTCGATGAAATTAATATTTATCTATCTTACATTTTTATATAACTTGAATTCACTGCCGTTTTTCCAAAACACATAATGTGTACCTCGTTTACCTGCAAGCCCTATCCAGGACCTTAACACCAGTTCAGTCCCATACAATGATCTAGCATGCAGATCAACATATCGATAACATATGGGTAGATCAAATCAGCGCTTTCATAACTAATCAACTTCCTAAGTTTCAGTTTAGGGTTTAAGAAACAACAAGTGGAAGATGTACATATGTTCTATTTATTCTGTTTCTTACTCAATACTATTCATAATTTTAGGGCAAGGGAATATTAATACTTTCACTAATCAGTTCAAGTAGCGTTTTTTTTAATAAGTTGTCTAGAAACCCTGGGTCCTGTTTGAAACCTGCATGTCAGTATCTTAAGAGACATCTATATACTTCGAAAAAGTATGAATTCTTCGTGCTAACATTTAACTTTATGAAAAGGGTTCAATAAACGTAACAAACTCAAGACTCTCATCTTCTCCCTTACAGATAAGTGAGGTTGGTTTTCAATAGAGCTGATTTATAATGAATTAACACACTAACAACTTATATGAGTTGGGAAAATACTCAGCTTTACATTGTGATCATTTACTTTTTCTTATTGTCTATAGGCAGAGGAAATCGTACATCGGTTAAGAAGCTTTGTCGTATCTCTTGATCATGTCACAACAGATACGCTGATTTTCATTCAACTTCGGAATATGCTTGGTGACAATGGCAGGATAGTCAACTCAGTACCGATGGCGGTGAATAATTTCAAAAAAACATTCTTTACGGTCACTTAAGCAATGGATTAAACTGGTTAACTTGAGGTCCACAGAGTTAAACGCAAAAATGTTGATATATATATATATATATATATATATATATATATATATATATATATATATATATATAATATATATAATATATATATATATATATATATATGTATATATATATATATATATATATATATATATATATATATATATATATATATATATATATGTATATCAAAAGACGTTCAAGAGCGAAAACTGCTCATCCAAAGAAATAAATCAAGCTCAGACTCTTCTCCACATGTGTATTTTAATTTTATTCTTGGTCTTCCTTATCTCTGGCGAATGCATCACACTTGTATCAATAACAGTTGACAAGTAGTTGCACCTCATTAAAGAATCGGCTCCTTTAGGGCTCTCGTTTACTAAACAAATAAGAGCTCTTGGAAGATCACATCAGATGTATTGGCAACCATGTTTATGAAAAAAATAAGCATACTGAAGCAAAGTATTGATTCTTAAACGATTAATACTTCAATACACAGTAATTCGAATCTCCCCCAACCATATTTTATATTTATGAGCCAACTGTTTTAGCCATTCTTTCACATCCTTCATTCCCAAAATGTACAACTCAACGCTGGTTACGTGACCAGGGCACTTGGCTCTCTCCCCATCCACGAAGCAGACCTGCCGTCAAGTGAGAAAAAATCCTCTGAAAACTTCAGCATTTCTTTTTCTCTCTCTCTTTTATATCTTGCAAAGTCAGGACAGATTCGGAATGTCCGAGAGCAGCTTTCGGTTCCTCTGGCAACGATAAAAACTGCGGTCACTGAGTTCATACTGTACAATCACCTCTTTTTTTTTTTTCTAGGGTCAATGAGCTTGCATAAACCCAACTTACGGGATTAAAGGAACGAACAAGTATCTTGTCATTATATTGTTTTTACTTACGAACTGCACTCCTACTTCCCGACCTGACAAATTAAACATAATCAGCAATACTTGATATTTGTATACCATGGAACAAGAAAAGGCTAACGTACAAGATTTTGTATCAAAATAATTTATTTCATTGCTTTTGCTGTGAGAAACATTACAGAGCTTTCTACTAATTATTGGGGGGGGGGTTTAATATGACAAATGTTCACTCTTCTTTGTTGTATTCGGGTCTAGACTTCAATTTTTCCAAGTCAAACTGCAGTCAATACTCACTACTGGTCACGCAGTTCCTTCTACTGTACAAGGCCATAATTCAAGTTTTATCAACATAAATGTCACTACCTAAGTCACAGAACTATGACCTCGTTTGTGCTTTCTTTGTTGCCACGTGTCCGCATTTTTTCTTCAAACTATCCTCAATGAAAATCAATCTGTGCAATAAATCACCGTATCTAAAGTGAAAGGACATTCACTTCTATTCCGTGAAATCATTAATAAATTGAATCAGTACACCTTTGGTGTCTAAGTAATCCTTTGAAAGCTAGAAAAATCTTTATTCATTTTGTTTTGTAAGTATCGTAAGAATGAAATTAGGTTACAGTTTTTAGAAAATTATTGAATACTAACATTATTACAGCCATTCTTTTTAATTATTCCTTTCATTTTAATCAGCCGTTAATATTTCCCAACAGGTAATTATTTCAGTGTATGATATTAGTTTTCGGGTCATTGTACTATTTTATATCTGTCATGAATATATATATATTACATTACATTTTTATTCCAAGAATTTTTAAATTCAAGCGTGACATTTTGATTACGGAAGCCTGACATTTCAAAATCTAAAAAGTTCCGCAAGATTTCTTTTAGGCAGGAAGTGCTGAGGCAACCATGAACTTTCTTTACAATTACAGTTTGTTCTAATTATTATTCATAAAAAACACCACAGCGGTTTCATCGTGTGACCATTATTAGGAAGAAAAATGTAAGAGTTACACAGGATTTTTTTTACAAAGAACAAATGCAGATGTACTAATTCCTAAAACGTAAAATTTCTTGGTGATTTCAACAGCAAACTTCAAAGGGCATTTAATGAACTCTTCTGACAAGGAACACTAATCTGAAAATAATCTTAAGCTCAGAACACAAGCGTTTAAACGTGTCTACCAGGACGTAAAAGTGGAAACAACATACATATATATATATATATATATATATATATATATATATATATATATATATATATATATATATATATATGTGTGTGTGTGTGTGTGTGTGTGTGTGTGTGTGTGTGTGTGTGTGTGTGTGTGTACTGCATACTGGTATGAGCATAAAAGAAAAGATTTCTAAATATTTCACACCAACACATTTTTATATACAGTATCTGAAGTTGCCGACCTAAGAATTTATAAACATTGGATGCCACACTAACCGCTTTAAAATACAACATGGAACCAGATTTCACGAGTAAAAAGAACGAGTGGGTAAAACAGGGGAAAAAAAAGAAGAGGTAAACACAAGAAACTAAAGAGCGAGAATAAAACCAGCCGCCTTAGAAAGTCTGTAGAAGTGAAAGCATGAAACATGACGAAAATAAAACATGGACAAAAGGTCCAACAAAAACGCCTCGTGGTGGAAAAAAAAAGTGCATATAAATAAATAATAACTGCCAAGAGAAAGGGCGCGCGGTGGAAACAATGGAGGTGGATGAGAGTGGGTGACAAAAACGATCCAAGTGGGAGGCCAGGTGAAAGGATGCGCGATGCCACATCGTCAGAAAGGGGAGGGGGAGGGGGAGGGGGAGGAGAGGGGGAGGTGGCTGCACCAAGGTCACAGGTGATACTAAAAAGGATTCTATTTATGATGGGAGTATGTTGAAGTGTACCCTGAATAACGCAAATCCCTGGCATCTATTAATAAACGAATGAGTAAAATCAATGCATAAAGTCACAAATTAGAATACACAAGTGCCAATTATCCTACTGACGTTTTTTTCTATTCTAATCTATAACCAAAACTTAACACACGCACAAACACTTACATACACAGACACACAGAAAAAAACACATTTATGTACATACACACACACACACATTATATATATATATATATATATATATATATATATATAGAGAGAGAGAGAGAGAGAGAGAGAGAGAGAGAGAGAGAGAGAGAGAGTGTACACAATATCATGTATGCCAAATGTCTGGTTCAGTCTGGATTCAACCATAATTTGGCTTTAAATTTTTTTGCTATTTCTTTAGTCTATTAGTAGTCCTTTTGAACGTGTAAAAACAGTCAGCTTCTTTTCTCTAAACGAAAGATTCCTGTAACCAGGAATGACAGAGGCAAAGAAAATTCGACAACAAGGTGAAGGATGGGAAGTAAATGTCAGAGGAGGTAGTCTGACAAGTACTTATCGGCCACCTGTGAGGAAGAGACAGTCTGACTCAGATTAGAAACACAGTGATTTAAATATTCATTATTCCACAATAAAAAGTAGTCTGATTTGAAAGTGTCGGTGACAAGACTTTAGTACGTCCAATGTGGAGCAGTATTTTCACATGGAGACAAAATGTACAGCTTGAGAAGTTTAGTTTTAAAAAATTAAAGCTCACTTTTCACAAGCAGATATAGCAATCAGAACAAGGCGATCTTTCCAAGATAATGATGTGGCAATATGACCAACCAAAATGTACATAATCTAAGATTTAAAAGAAGTGTAGAGAGAGATATAGCAAGGATGGAGATATACGGTGAATCTTAACGAATAAGCAATTCAGAATTGAATAAAAAATGACATACGTGCATGTGTGCCGGCACACATTTCTAAGGTTACAATAAGATCAGACCATCAGAAAGACGTCCTTAATGGTATTATTTTAAGCGATGAGGATTAAGCAATGTACTTACCATTTCGTGAATCATTTCCTGTTTCTATACACATTTACCTGACATGACATGGCCTGATTGCACAGCTATATCTGCCTCTGTCCCTTTGCGTTAAATATTGTTTTTGTGCATCTAAACGTTTATTTTTATTTCCTGGATTGTTATTCTCTACGTTCCATTTTCCAGTTTTTCCACGAAGAAGTATTGTATTCAGTAAGTTACCTTTGCCCTTTGATGGCCTTTATGGTTTATCTAGTAATAAAAACAATAATAATTCCTTATATACGTGATCTGAAAAACACCCGTTAATTTCCACTCGCTACGAAGCTCTCACTCCAAAGAACAGATTGATATGCAAAAGAAAATATTAACAGTTTGTAAACCAAGCTATTATTCATCATTGTTCTTTGGAAAATATTAAAGAAAATACTTTTAAAAAAGTGCATTTACCTCCTTACATTTTAAATACTCTATACAGAGATAATAACAACTCTCGTTTACTATTACAAAGCGCTGCGCGCTTTTAACGCTCTAATTACAGAAGGACCATTTGGAGAAGAGAGAGAGAGAGAGACATTTGCTACTACTGTGAAGGGATATCGATCAGCTTCGAAAGAGGAAACCAGAGAGAGACAGATAGAGAGAGAAGAATGCGCCAATTCTTGCCTAAAAAAGAAAAAAGAGCGAAAAGATACTTGTACGAGAAGGGTCGAAAGACCTTTAACTGCGTCGAATATACTTATCCAATCGCGCTTAACAGGCAAATTGAATGAGTGTCTCGCGGCACGCGGCGAAGTGAGACGTCTTCAGAAGATGAGTATCCTGTGAGCTGCAGTTTGGGATAACCGTGACGTATTGCCCGTCACGCTCATGCAACATGCAAGAGAGGGCCCAAGATTCCTATCAACGCATCATGGCTGACATTTACACTCGTGTGCTGTAGGCGCGCTCTTCTTTCTTACCCTCCACCAAGTAATTTACATATGTCTTCTCTTTTCTGCTGCTGTCGGCCAATTCACGATGCCCGCGCGCCCCTGCTATCATTTTTATCGTTGGTTTTATATCCTTTCTACATAATAAAAATATGGCAACTCGAGTAACAGGTAATGTGAATCTAATATTACTTTTTCTTAACAAAAAATACTTTATAAATATGACAATAATTAAGTCTCTCTCTCTCTCTCTCATATTTATATCTAAAATTTGTAAGTGATACAATGACTTCTTAACTTCTCACTTTCCTCAAACTATTTTTACACATTTATCACTACAACCCTTGAATCAAGGTGGGAAATGAATGACCTGGATCTTCCTTGGTGGGATTCGAACCCCACACTCACTAGTTAAACGCGCAGAAGCCTATCATTCCCCAATGGGATTCGAACCCAAACAAACAACCTCAGATTCACTAGTGTCTATGAGTCCGAATCCTACCAAGGTAGTACGGGCTTCGTTCACTTCCTACTTATAATGCACCGAAAGCAATGATAAGAGAGTCGAAGACAGTTAGAAATTGAGAAACTGAAAGGCCATAATTACTGGCTATGAGCAATAAAAAGTAATGTCTATCCGAAGAAAGCAACTAGTTAATTCTATAAATCTATCATTATGTATGTATGTATATATATATATATATATATATATATATACTCGTATATGCCTAATAAAAGACAAAGAGAGTGAGAGAGGATACTGGGAATGCATAAATATAAAATGCACAAGAATAACCTTGAATATGTAAAAACACCATCATGATACAGACAACACTTGCTTATGCAAATAACAAAATATCCACCAGGAACATGTTCTGAGACCGTGAAGAAGGTCCTTATCAGGAAGATAGGATTATGATTCACACCGACACCATTCCTTCAGAGTATCCTTGTGACCAAGAGTCGTCGAATATAAGCAAGTAACTATTATGAAAATTATAATTATGGAAATATATCAAAATAAAAGTGAAACAGACGAAGATGATGCTAGAAGGATTTTAGAATACTAAGTTTACTGACTCAAGTTGAGGCGCTTTCAAGTACCGTCGTGGGTGAACGGATAATCACAGACATTTTGCTCTTGAAATATACCGATTAGCAATTTTCCAAACGGTCACTTCTTTGTTAATATTCAATCCTCTCCAATCATGACTTCACCAAAGTTCTTAGGAAGATCAAGAATCTGAATATCTTAAGAATCACGAGTTCCTGGATATTCATGAAGACATAATTTGCATATTAAACTCAAGAAGTAAGCCGGACGTTGAAAAGTTCAGTAATCGTAATGTTGGAAAAAATCACAAAGTAATTCAAGCAAGAAGATTTTATGTTTCGGCTAAAAACTTAACTGGACTCAACCGTTTCAAAAGACGCCAGAATAAAAGCGAAACGAAATGAAGCAACAGTTCCAAAAGTAAACAAAACTTGAGCAGAAGTTCAAGATCTGAACAAAGAATTAGGAGATGGAAAAAAATAAGTGTATGTTGCAGAAAATATATAAAAGTAGAATCAAATGAAATTATTTTGAGATGCCTAAAACGGAACTAGAACCCAAAGGATATAACAGAATCCATAAAGTCATGAATCATTTAGTTGAAAACTAGCTGGAACTCATGTCATGAGAAATATCTCTTCCAGTACAACCTTAAAACAGTATTTTCAGAAAGAAATTCTCGGTGTCTGGAAAGATTTTTTGGAATATGAAAATACAGAAGAATAATGCAACAGAATATGTAGCATAAAACAGTAAGTCAGAGAGATACTGGCTGACGAATACTACTTAAATGACGCTTGGAGTATTAGGAATCAAGTCTTTTTTAACGGAAAACCAAGAGATTCCATAACAGTGATATGAGTAGATATCCAAATGATTATCATGAGATGATTTTTTTTTCTTTTCTTTTATTGCATAATAAAGATACCTTTTCACCATGCCCATATTAATACTGATTTTCTTAAAATTTAGGGTCCCATTTTTGTGGATCAGTGCATGGAGCTACCAACAGTATCCCAAATATCATCGACAGAAAATTTGCGACTGGTATGAGCGGCAAATGGTCACAAAGATGACCAAGAGTGCTACAGTGGCAGCCTATTTGCAAACAAAGCACTATTCTATGTTGCTGGACACATTACTAAAACAGTGACGAAACGATAACCATCTTGGATTAAATTAAGCTCTTAGCAGTAGAACACTACATCAAAATATAAAAGCAATGTGCAAAAACTACCAGCGAAAACAGCAAAAAGCAATTAATATTCTATTGTACTGGACTCAACACTGAGTGCCTAGATAAGAAAGCTTCAACTACAGTATATCCAAGCCTTTCAAGTGTTAACTGGGAATATAATTCCTGTAAGTTACAGATCATATTTATACGCCATTTAAGGATCCACTTAGTCAATAAATAGCCCTATGGAAGCGCATTCAACAATCATGAACACCATTTTATTTCCTGATAAACTGATAAATGAAACCGTAATCATTGCAAATTCTGTGTTAATGCAGTACCAACAAACATGTACACGAGTATTTTACTTTTATGACAACAAATGAAAGTAATCTACTTGCAAAGTTAGAAAACATAAAAATAATAAATAACATCAAATTTGCATATGATTTTAAGAGAAGATATTTACCATTAACAACAATATATCACCTAATCTTGAAATGGACGACTCATTCGAAAGGACAGAGCTAAAGTGGACAGCATAAATACCCAGTTTTTATTATCATCATTCGCATGAAACATAATGAAAGGTATTAACGTACAAAGCAAACTTCCACAAATTGTAAATAGAAAACAAGGTCACATTCCAGATACCGTTAATCTTCCCACGTATTTGAGTATATAACACTGACAGTAAAATGAAATGTGTATTCAGATCTCTATTTTTCTGTTTGCAGCGACGATAATCTACGGGGAACAACTTTCAGTCGTTCAGACTTCTCTCACCACTGCACTGGCTCATAATATGTAAGTATGCAGGATGACGCCCTTTTTGTCCAAGCTCAGGGACGTTGTTTGACGTTTCTTAGATGCACAGTTTCGACCCTCTCTAATAGTACCGTCATTTCTGACGTTACTTGTAGACTAGTAACAACAGCAATAATAAATAGTAGTGGTCGTAGTAATAAAAGCTGAAAATTCTTAACAATATAAAAATGCGTAGTAGTAAAATTAAAGCTAAAAATTCGCTGGTGACAAAATCTGGACAAAAGAATATGTGCCAGCTGGTTTTATCATAGCAATTCCGAATTACCTGAACGCATTATATTTGAATTCATGAACTGGATAACTTTGAGTAAGAATAGTTATTAAATAGTAATATTGCCAAAGAAAAATGAAGAAATACATAAAGATAACTATCCTGTGATCTTGAAAGAGATCTACGTGTACGTGTGAAGTAACAGTCACCATGAAGCATACCACAGCACTCATTCTTATACAAAGAAGTTGTACAATCACTTCACAAAGGACTGACCCCTAAGTTGTACAAATGGCTTTAGACATGAATGACTTCAGACAAATGCATCTAACCACCCACCCAAGGACGAAGCCGAATTGATGGTAACTTTATCACATTTTCAAACTTCACTATATCATAATAAAACCTACAACGTGCAACGAGATAAGACATAAGTGTGTGTGTGGGAGAATGGGTGGGTGGGTGGGTGGGGGAAGGTACTATGAGTACGGAAGCTGAGATAAGGCTACCGTTCCTGTTGTCTCTCGAAAAATGAAGCAAATAAACTTAAAAGCGTATACAGTTTAGTTATAAACCATATCACTGCTCAGACAACAAATTAGAAACTTAACTGATAGCGGTACAATGTTTCCAGACATGCCTTAGGAAAGTTTAACTTTCTAACTCCTCTTAATCAACGATAGTGAGCTATTACTCTCAAAATCTACAATAGAAGGATACATTTAATTCCTTCCATAAAGACTTCGTCTGGATTACATTAGCAGATATACGTTGATAGGGTGCATAATTATTTTTCTATTTACGTGAATGGTTTTGTATCCATCCTTATTGAAATCTGAATCCAATATTAAATTCTTGATAATCTGCTCTAAAGGTACCGGAATAAGAAAACCCCGTAAAAACTGAATAGGGTATTTAGTATGAAAAATGTTATACAACGTTGCAATGTGTTAAAAAATTGTCAGCTCAGTGCTATACACTCACTTGACTCAAGAATTTTCATGTCTTACAGATGCTAAACTTAGCATTATGCTTACGTTCACGTGTTACATACCTCCCTCCATTATGCAACAATCATGCAAATCATGAAAGTTCTTCTTTTATTCTTCTCACCAAATATCCTATGATTTTTTGACACATTATTTCCCAGATAAAAAAAAGGTAGTCTTGTTACTATACAATGCCTCTCCAAGAAAACTATCCCTTAGAATTGACAACCAAGGAGGCCCCTCCTAAAATACTTCCATTGTAATTCTAAAAGATTTTTGTATCAACCACACTTTGAAAAGGGGCGAGATCGTTTACAATTTGGGTTACGCCATGTATGGGCGAGACTAAAGCATCGAGATATATGTACGTATGTATGTATGTGTGTATATATATATATAAAGTATATATATATATGTATATATATATATATATATAATTATATATATATATATATATATATATATATATATATATATATATATATATATATATATATATATATATATATATTATGGAATAGCGAGAGGCAATAAAAAAGTAAATGTTCGTTGTGAGAAGAGGCCTCTTATACTTTGGAGAAACGGGTCAAAGAGAGAAGGAACGGCAGAGTCTGGAACGAAGTAAATTTTGCCAGCATGAAAATGAAGTTTAACGCTTTCCTTAAGCGGCCGCTAAGCGCATCTCTTTCGCTATTGTTGGTAACACTGTGATTCCACCGCAACTAGCTGGGTCCGCTATTAAAATTCAAAGCAAACGTTTTTGATCTTCATGGTGATAACAAACACCATAATGGTGGAAAATGCAAAGAGAACGGTTACGTAAGAAGCAGAGTTCTTGTAATTCTGCGTCTCACACTCGGGAATAAAAAAAGATACAGAGGAGGCAATCTTACATTTCAATTGAAATTATCATCATCAATTTCCTACAAAAAGCCAGCTATCATGAAAAATATCATCAGAAAATGAGTTACTGAAAAAAAAGGGAGCTACCTAAACAAATATTTCTATACTTGGTACAACTATACTTGACTTACATTAATGAAGTAGTATTTCAAGTTTGAAACACTATTAATGACAATCTGTTGATCTTACGGTCTATGATCCAGGGTCTTCAGTGAGCTCATACTTTCCTTTCTTCACCAAAAAGGCCAAGAACTTTCTTAAAACCCTCCAAAAAATGCAATGCTCATGCGTGAGAAAGGAGCTACCGGAACAAGAAAGCACATCAAAGTGTAAATGAAAAGATACATATATACTAATTGGACACATATAAAAAATAAAATGAACATGTCATTAAGACCTAAATAAACCAACGAGAAAAAGTAAATCCGAGAAAACTAAAAAAAAAAAAGGGAACTCAAACCACATTGTACCGAGCCTTTGTGCAGTCCAGTTCCGTAGTCCGCAGACACTCCCGTAGGTGAAGCTATCTCTGTACTGCAAAATAATGACCACTGTGTGAAGGTTGACTTTTAAATTTGACATTGAAAAGGCTTTACCACACCCTGGTGTTAGATAATCCTATATACATGGTTATCCTATGACTATATGAAGCAATTAGAAAAGACACCAGATATTTCAGTCACACCAGACGGCGAGATTCCCAATCAACCCACAAAATACGATCATTTCATAGACTCTATTCAGTAAATTGACGTCACAACAACACTGTTCATCGACGATCTGGTGAAACTACAAGTGACACAAAGAAAATATAATATAATGTAAAGGATAGGACATTTCGAAACGACAGAATTTTACTGCGTTTTGATATAGAAATTATACAGCTGCAGAGTAAAAGATGAGTATATCTTAAATCGAAGTTGACTTTTATGTCATTTTTTCCCTATATATTCATATATATATGTGTATATATATGTATATATACATATATGTGTGTATAAATATATGTGTATATATATATTCATGAAGCTACAAATGTTGTTTAATATCAAATTCACGCTACCTCGGGAATATCCCCGATGGGGAATTAGTCGACAGGAGTTGTTGGAAGGAAACTGTCGTAGGATCGAGACCCGGCAGTACCGATCCATTTATCACTTATAAATTCCCCTTCGATGATAATTCCCCATCGGGGATATTCCCGAGGTAGCGTGAATTTGACATTAAACAACCTTTGTAGCTTCATTAATGTATATAAATCACAGTGTGATAAATATTTCATAATAAGAGCTGCGTGTTCCAAACGTACCAATGAGCTGTCATGGTGGAGTTGGGTTAATGCCGAAGCTAAGTATAATGTCCCCGCTCTCGATGGGTAAACAATTACAGCAGATTCGGCATTTACTTATACCTTTCTTGATAGCTCAGTGGGTAGACCGTCGACTGGAGTTGTTGGAAGGAAACTGTGTCGTGGGATCGAGACCCGGCAGTACCGATCCATTTATCACTTATAAATTCCCCTTCGGTGATAATTCCACATCGGGGATATTCCCGAGGCAGCGTGAATTTGATATTAAACAACATTTGTAGCTTCATGAATGCATATAAATCAAGGTGGGATAAAAATTTCATATATATATATATATATATATATATATATATATATATATATATATATATATATATATATATATGTGTGTGTGTGTGTGTGTGTGTGTGTGTTACAAATGCAAAACATTTGACATCTTTCAACTTAACATCCATTAACACTCCACTACTTTTACCACTCGTTTTTATATATATATATATATATATATATATATATATATATATATACTCTGTATATGAGTGTGTGCATATATATATATATATATATATATATATATATATATATATATATATATATATATATATATATATATATATATATATATATATAAAGTGCCAAGTGGTGTATACTGTCGGCACCCAGCCTACCTCTTGAATGGTTATTGCCAGGTCACTTACTTTTTCAGCATATTAATGGGAAATTTGTTGTAAGAAAACCAGAAACAGCTAAAATAATAACAGTAATAAAAATAATAATAAAAGCGACAAAAATCTCAAGACATGGAGGCAATTATTCTAACAATGGCGATAAATACTGCATGGTGGTTAGTGAATTGTAATAATCATATCAGGGGATGGTCTCATAATTTTTTTTAAAAATCATCGTATTTAGCATAATTCATATCCTACCTATCTGCAAGAATCTTGAACAATAAACAGACGTCCTTCGGTGTTAAAATCCAAAATATTATTTTAGTTTAGTCTGTCATCTGTCTTTGTCGCTATTAATAATTCACAGTAGAACATCCTGCAAATTGCATGACATTTGTCACTCCACCTTTTGCCTTACAGACAAAATTCTTAAGAGAGAGAGAGAGAGAGAGAGAGAGAGAGAGAGAGAGAGAGAGAGAGAGAGAGAGAGAGAGAGAGAGAGAGAGACAGACAGAGAGAGAGAGGAGGAGAGATATAATACATTGTGCAGAAACTACTAGCAGATGTGAAATACAAAATCTGAACATAAAGTTCCCATAATCAAACTTTCCACAGAGCAAATATATTATGAAAATTTAATATAGAAAACGTTTTAATACATATGATTTTTAAGGTAACAGAAATGAACATGAAAACGTGACCATTATGAGAAAACCTTCAAGGTAACACGAGATGAAAACTGTACCTGTTATAATTTTATGGTTTCTTTTTCCCCTCCCTCGGGCAAGAAGTGCTGTGAGTGGTCTCACTTTTAAAAAGAACCGGAGAGATTAGCGAAACGAACGATTATATTCAAACTTTTTTTCAACGAAAATTATTAAAAGACGTCACACATGTATTCCTCGCAACAAGTTTATGGTCCATAAACAGGGCCCCTGAGTATAGGGCATTTAGTGGCAAAAAATCTGAAAGCGCAAAAAGTGTACATGAAAAATAACCTTTTTAAACCGTACATTTGCCAGCCTAAATCTCCAAATATCATCTAATTTTAATACAGAGGGCTCCTTTTTTTTATCACTGCTTTCAAAATGTTAACACATTTTCCCATATGCACCAGAAATAAAACAGCCCTCGTATGAAAGTTTCAATCAATGAAACAGTAAAGACAGAGATCCCAAACGCAAACACATGTACATACAGTGACAAATACTGAAAACAGAGATAACAATTGGAAGCACTATGGTTCATTAATTTTGCTGTCACTTTTGAAAGTAGGGTTTCCAAACAACACCTCAAATATGCCGTTTGTCAAAAGTCATAAACCATCAAGATCTCACCAGCTCCTGAATGTTTTCTTTGAATGGTATTAAGATAGAAACAGTAGCTTTCGTTTTAAAAGGTTTGGCATGTCTACAAAGGTTCGAAACAGGTTTCCATGATGACTTTATTTCAATAGGTGGAACAGAATTTCCTTTGACTTACAGTTTTCGTTACGTGTAAGTGAAAAAAAAGAGGATGATGTAACTGGAAATGATCTGCCATTCTGCAACAATCCACGATAAAAGAAGTGATTACTTGTAAACCAAAATTTTTACTTTGATAAAAATACTTTTTACAATTTATGCTACTACAGTGAAGAAAAGAGGGATATACAGAAATACAGATCGTGATTTTCTAAACAATGTCACCTTCAAAGAATATCTATAATATTGGTACATCAAAAACATATATCCTTCTAAATTACATATTATACTAAAATGAAACCCTCATAATAACTTCCCAAAGGTCAACAATGTACCACAACTATTTGCACAAATTAACGATTTCTTTTCAAGTGGTCACATAGATTTAATGGCGTTGGTTCAAACTTCTTAACAGAGGACCGCAGGACTGCTAGATCTTGGAGGGACCAGACGGTATGAATAAGATGTCACTATACACTGTGTTTAGTTTCGGCTGCTCATATATCCAAAGTTTAGAGTAAATATTCGTAGAACTGACGCTATTTCATTTTAAGTATATATGATAGTGTTTCACAAAACTAACCCTTTTCCAAAGATTATTTTTACTCCCAGCAGAATTTCTCTAGTTAAAAATTGTCCTAACTAGAAAAAACTTTACGGTTAAGAGCTTAAGCTTCTAAAGTTGGCAAACTTAAATACAATCTTTTTTTTTATAAAATTTTGGGTGTTTACAGTTATAATCTAAGATCACGTTTCCTAAATAATCGCACAAAATATAGTTACGTATCATTTTAGCACCATACGGAAAAATTGAAACAAAAAAATTTGAATATAAATCATAAGCAAAGGTTAATTATGCAGTATTATCATTTGTTACTACAATAACGGAAAACGTTAAATTCCAAAAAGGAATTAAATTTCATGAAAAGGAAACTTACACATTTCTAAATACAGTAATACTCAAGGAACAGCAAGGAACGTATGATTTCGATTAAGCACAGCTGAGAACATGAAAAAAAATAAGGTGAAAACTGACAAGGATCTAATTCAAAAACGTTCTCAAATGAGACACGTTACTTGCAGAGAGAGAGAGAGAGAGAGAGAGAGAGAGAGAGAGAGAGAGAGAGAGAGAGAGAGCATAGCTATAAATCAAAACTAAATTACCAAGCACCCCAATATGTTAATCAGACAAAAAGGAAAGGTGTGTTTACTTTTAACGTTTCTAATCGTGATCTTAAAGGACCCTTCATGATCCGGGAAGGGAGGGGCTAAGCATTAGTAAGAAGACTAAAAGGCATATAAATATTTCTTTTGTCTCAGAAGGTGTCTTCTTAACATTAATTTTCTCCTCTGCCCGTCACCCACATTAGCATGAGCCAGATCAATACGCCCTCATAATTATCACCTCGTAATGTAGACTATTTTGGTCTTTTAAAAGAAGCAGAACATCAAATGTCGAACGATATGTAAATGGCCAAAGGGGCGTTTGCTTTTAGCAGTATAATAGACAAGGACAATCAACGCAAAATCAGAGTAAGACAAGAAATGTCCCAGTTTCTTGTACTATATCATGAAAAGAATGAATTCTAACCAGTACCATATCTGTTTAATACAAAGACATTGGAACTGAGGCAAGAACACATAATAATAATAATAATAATAATAATAATAATAATAATAATAATAATAATAATAAAACGGAGAGATGAACGGACAACATCAACCTAACGTTAACTGAAAATAATCCGAGAAGAAAGGTGAAACTAATTTCTGATAACCACTGAAAAGAACAAAGAAATTAATCGACACAAAATGAACTATCGAAACTTGCGATGGAACATGCTGCTGAGGCAATCCATCAATTACACTCATAAACACTAATCAAATGTGTCTCTCCTCTGATTAAAGACAGTTTCAAACGGACCACCATTACCGGCTCTCTCTCTCTCTCTCTCTCTCTCTCTCTTAGAATGGCAACAGCACGTTAATCATGTTCTCAAAAACATACAGGTATGATAAATGAATCACGAGTCCGGGACTTAACAGTAATTTTCAATTAACGGTAAATCAATGCCTTATAAATCAACAACGTTTTCGTACTGCGAAAATGATCATTCAGCATGCACGGCAATAAGAGATCTTCACACATGCGCCAGCGCGCGAGCAGCCAACTACACGCACATACATACATATATACATGCATGCATGGATGCATACATACATGCATGCATACATACATACATACATACATACATACATACATACATACATACATATATATATATATATATATATATATATATATATAATATATATATATGTATATATATATATATATATATATATATGTGTGTGTGTGTGTGTCCAACGTACATTGAAAATAAAATCAATGATGCTTCAATGTCAGAATTTATAGATAAAAATGTCAAAATCTTACAGCTTTTTGTGCGTAACGTTCTTTATTGCATTTTGAACTCTGTACGAGTCAAGTTACGAATATTCATATAAATTATCTACCTAATCTCCAGTACTATACAGAAGCTCTTCATTCTTGGGTCTATCTAGTGATATAAAACAATCCACGCAGACTCAGGCTACAAAGTCTTTGATTAACTTTCTCCTCCTTAACAACTGTTTCCCTAAGATGGTCCACATGATAAATATACAGAGAGGTTTTAAACATTATATTTATCTACATGAAGTGGTTTTCCTGATCAGCAGGAAAAAAACACCATTGCGCTTCTTCTAAATTGAGACTATATATACATATATACATATATATACATATATATATATATATATATATATATATATATATATATATATATATATATATATATATATATATATATACTATCTTTTCAGTGATCTCCATGGCTCCTAAGAAAATGTAGATTTCTGCGGAGCTGACTATCAGTATGTACTTGAATTTTTCAAGTCTTACCTCAAGATATGTTTGATAAATGATATATTTCATATCTGGCTTTAGTGCTGCCAAGTAACATACTGTACAAGTTAGGCATATTTTACCCACGGCATTATCATGGAGGTAACAGGTGGGCCGAAAACTTTAGTAGTCATTTGTTTATTTTTCCCCCTTCAATCCAATGTAATCTGATTCTTTTCATTTCGATTTGTCGATTTTTTCCATTTGAATTTACCCAAAAGGAAATCATGTTATTATTTGGGAAATTACCTGATTTTTCTTGTTGGCAAAATTCTAATATGTTTTACACCATATGCTTCTTTCATACAGACTGTATCATGTGCAGTGAGTGTGTATATATCCAAACTATTCTTCTGAGTGCTGTTAACAAAAGCATAAAAAAAGCTACTGGCCTCGCCGTGTGTCAACATTAAGTTGGCCTTATGCCAGCACAGTATGTTACTCCTGCAGCAGCTCATAACCAAGGTGACACGATTTGTTAATGCTTAGCATTGACTGCGGAAATATGTAGCATTCTATAATTTACTGATAAGTGTTTCATCTATATAATAGCTATTACTAATTTTACTCGCATCTTTTTGCTCCCTTTTTTTCTAGTTTTACATACTGGCACTCCACGCCGCGGAAACTTTAAGGCCAGTAACATGTTGGCTTTCTAATAAAAACTCGAGTACTTTTGGAATATTAATAACAATAGTTTAAAAAATACAACAGCCTATACTCCTCGTCCGTAAGCATCAAGATACGAACATTATGGCTAACATTAATCTGGACCATAAATTCAGCAACTGTTCATTATCTTTTTATTAAAATCAGCATCTGAATGAGAAAATACATCACTAACACTTACACCACAACCTCCCACCCGCCCCTTAACAGGTTCTCCCCCACAAAAAAAGTGCTTCATATCTTTGAATGTATATCAGATGTTTTTGAACGATTCTGTCTGAAAGACAGAAAGGTATCTCTTGCTATTAACGAAGGTTAAAAAAAAAAAGAAGTGCTAAACCAGAATTTTCCTGATATTCCCTCAAAATAACTCACATCTGTTAACGAAACATTGTTATGACCAAGAATATTATAAGTTCTGTTGACATCTAGAAACAGCCCGTGATAGATGGCCGTACCTTCCAGAGTTCGTGTGGCCGTTCGGTGCGGATCTTCCAAACACCATACATCATCGTCTCTCTCCTCCTCAGATGTCCGGAGTAGACCCTAATTTGGCTCCCAACGACCGAATGTAAATACTCATACCTCTCTCTCTCTCTCTCTCTCTCTCTCTCTCTCTCTTTTTATGTGTGCGTGTGTGTGTGTGTGTGTTCCGTTTCATCTGGGGGTTGCATATAACTCGTACTAATAAGGCGATAATGAGAGTTATTTTGGCTACAGGGTGTGACAGATACCCTTAATAATAGCGCAGGAGTAAAGGAGGCATTAACCCCTATAAGGACGCCCCCTCACGTCACCTACATTCGGATTGACAATGAATCAAAGGGGAAACTGGGTAGTCGTAAAATTCTCCTTAAGAGCAAATTTGCAGAGGTAGGAGAGACGGATACATGCCCTAAATGCAATGCTATAAACTTGAGAGATGAAATCACTGTCAAACAAAAAGTGCTTCGTGTGCATTTACGAAATAGATAAGACATTAAAAACGGCAAACAAGGCAGGATGCTAACCTAACGCACGAAAGGCAGATAAGTGGAAGGAAAAAAAAATAATTGTAAGAGTTGAGCATTGTTCTGAAGTCTATAATTATGTAACTCGAAAAGAAAAACGAGAACCTCAAACATTTTTTTAGTAAATCAATCTTCTGAAACTAATCTAGCATGAATCCTTATAGTAACAGCAATACAGTGTGAGATCTGATCTGCTGAACCAGTTTTATATAGACCACCCACACGGTAAACATTCATATCTGATTTTGAATAAATACTCCCGACAGATCAGAAAATGGAAACTTGGTAAATCTACTCTGAATAATCTTAGTACTATTTCTTCGGATTCAAATCAATTTAAGACAGTATTTCATAAAATACACAATGACCATGAGTAAAAAACTATCATCTCTTTCCAAGTCGAAGTGTAAGGAGATACTAAAACCCTCAGTCACCATGAGTCAATGTCTCTTTAGATTCAAGGGTCAACAACACAAAATAAAAATAAAAAAACATAAAATAATCAGGTATGTCTAAAGAACTTTAGTTACTATTGTCAAAACGAGTTCATCCAAAATAAGGCCGCGTTATTGCTAAGTCTACATGCTTTTGTTTTGAAGATTTAATAGCGAATATGTTTATACTTTCGTTATATTAATTTCTGTGCCTACCCAAACAACACCACCCGTGTTCATAAATACTGATAAAAGTTTAGATATAATCAACAGCTGCATGGACAATTACAAAAGATGTATAATAAATCCTACGCGTGACGTCAGGGAAATTATCGATACTTATCAGCAGACACCTATAAGAAATGCAGTAATCGACCGATAAGAACGCTACATAACCAATGTATTAGTTTATTCTTTACTGATGATAAAATTTTTACAATGATTTCAACACTTGTACTGTTTACATTATGAAGACTTTGAATAATAAACGTGCATTTTTTCAATAATTTTCATATATGTTCTACGGAAATAATACGTATTATTTCACCCCGTCAGCGAAGTCAGATAGTTTTTACTCCGGTTAGTGTGGGTGTGTTTCAGTGGGCACTGGAATACCCAATGAACAGGTACACTGAATATGCTGAAATTTGATAGGCAAAACCATTAGGTGACCTACAGATGTTTACCTCCTGGATGCGGTCAAAGGTTGAACGCCGAGGGTCAAAGACTAAGGCTACCTTTTCACATTAAAAATTTCTATCGATGACTCCAAAGTATTCAAGTTTACCAGAACTGACATTGCAAGGTCAAAGGTGAAGGCAACACGATTTTGGTGGTTAAAAGTACATCACAGTCAGTTATATATTTGTGCAATCTTTCCCATAGTGAAATATTATGGCTGTAATTCCAAACAATTACTTTAACCAAGACTGGCATTTTAAGGTCTTCATAATGGCTATACATTCTACGTATTTGAGTTATCCTTTTCAGACTGATAAATTACAACAGGCATTCCCAAATAATAAATTTACCACGTGTTAAAGGTCAATGTTACACACTACAGCTTCGCCAATAATTAAGTAATCAATTTTAACCTTGAAAGGCAAACGGCACACATTACAGAGCAATTTTTTGTACAGTATCAGCTCATAAAAATCGAAGAACGCCAACAAGTTTATTCATAGCTGATTAACTTGAGCGGATGTATGTTCTTAGTCTTTTCCGCTACTGCTGTTAGTTTGGGAACCACAGCTATAACATAAACTTATTTGGCAAACGATGCCACCCCTTTTCCAAATTAAGATGAATTTGCATAACAGCATTGCCATCTCTCCAGAAAATTAGGTTTTGCGGACCACAAGTAAATATTTAGTGAAGTAACGTACGACAGAGGATGAGAAAAATACGTCGTTATGCTCACTATATTTTGAAAATTATAGAAGCAACGAAGTGGTGTATTTTGCAGGCTGAATTAAAAGTCAAATTTTATGAATACCAAATTGCAATATCACCAGATCAGAGGTATATGCAACCTTTCAAAACGATACCTACATATTTGCGATCTCCTGTGAAATTAAAATTTGTTATGAGGCTCCACAGCCATTCAGTCCAAAAACAGCTAATTTTGTTCAGGCAGTTAAGAGAATGCCAGCAAGACTAGTCCTTGTTTTTGCTGCAAAGGTTGCTGAACTTGCCCTTGGCTATTAATAAAAATACGAAAGCATCTTCCAGTGCAATTGGTTAAAGAGCATTTTTAAACATGTATATTAGTATATTAACAATTATAAAACATAGTTTTCTTGAAAGCATTTCATTCTGTGCATTTATAAATAGTTTGATAATTATCAATATACATAAAAATTACTATATAATGTATAATACGTATATTTAACCCCTTACATAAATTACTGACTGCATAGACTCAATGATGCGTTTAACATATGTAAAATTCTCTCTCTCTCTCTCTCTCTCTCTCTCTCTCTCTCTCTCTCTCTCTCTCTCTCTCTCTCCAAATGAACACCTTAGTGAAATAACGAAATTAACACTATAAACACACATATATATGTATACATATATAATTTTTTTTATTAAATTAACCCACAATACCGCAAATTTCTCTTTATAAATTAAATAAAAAAGATAAAGCTGCAACGTGTAAATAAACTTAAATGCGGGAGAGGTGTGTCTGCGCAGAGCATTTTCAAAAATTTACAAAGCAGGTAACAGAATGTCATATAAGACACTGAACCAATCATTCAACTGTAGAATCTTATAAGGATGTGCGTGATATAGCATTATTTACTTTCAAGCGTTTATTTGACTGCTGGCACTGCGCTGGCCTTGCAAGTTTTAAAGGCTTGCCTCAAGACAGTGAAGTAATTTTACGGCAGTTCTCAGCTCAGAAAGCTAATTTATTTTGCGGAGTACAAGAATGGAGTGCACTTTTACATTTCAAAGCCACTGAAATTAGTTTCCATGAATAACGATTTCTTTATTGTACATGAAATAAAACAAATTATGAATACCTCATGCACTTCGTGGACTTACAACAACCCTGTCAACTGCACAGGTCGATTTCTTAGCATTCATTTTTTTCTGTTGAATTCATGTTTGTTCGTTTTGATAACAGTCCCTTCCTTGTGCAACATAGAAGAATTTGATAATGAAATCCCAGTCGACTGATTTCCAACGATTTTGAAATAATATGGTTACTAAACACTGCTTCAACTACTTTAGTACAAACACCATCCTGATGGATAATCTTGTCGTTCTTGGTTGAACATTTTCCATAGATTATGTAATAACGAAACATTTGATTTATCTCCCTTAGAGTTTGTTTTTTCCCGGCCAATCCTTTGATTTCAGCGGCGTGTTGGTAATTTCCACGTTCCAAAATGCATTGTCTAGGGACATGTTTGGGTGAAAATTGCCATTATACACCCCTCACAACTTCTTCTGAAGAATATATTCCATTTTTTATATAAACAGATATAAATATGTAAGTCTTTCTCTCGTCTGCCATCAATCTTTCGTATTTGAAAGTCAAATGGCACCCCTGGTTAAACAGAATCTCTCTTTTAGTTACTGTGGTTGTGGCTAGCATCCGGGTTTAACGCCGTTATCTAATCACTAGCCTCTATGTAAGTGGAGCTCCTGCATGCATAAAAGCATAACCACTTCCAACCAAAAGACGCTGGCCTGGACGGAAAAATCAGCTTGCGCAGGATTTTATGCGATGTCTTTATGTATGATAAATCCTTCCGTAAATGTATGTGCAATTAAGGTTCAGAATCTTTATAATTTCTCTCACCTTTGTTGATTTAACATCTAATACGTAAATGACTTGCATGATTGTTTTTTTAATATTTACTGCTTTTTTGGAGAGAGCAATAGAATCTATCATAAAAAAAGATGACGGAAAAGGGTAGCCGCCATATTGCGTTCCTTGTGTACTAGTTTGCTAACTTCGCCAAAAGGTAGACTAACTGCCCATATAATGAATACGATATCAAACCGATATTCAAACTATCGACGTGGTTCATATCATGGGAAGAATAGTGTATTTTGGAAGCTTTCCAGGCAAACGTACTTTCCTTATGAATAATTTTATCAAAATATCCATATCCACACACACACACACACACACACACATACACACATATATATATATATATATATATATATATATATATATATATATATGTGTGTGTGTGTGTGTGTGTGTGTGTGTGTGTGTGTGTGTGTGTGTGTGTGTGTGTGTGTGCATGCCTGTTAACTGATTTGTATGAAATTAATCAAAAAAAATATGTATCGGACATGATTGACTATATTCCATATTTGGTCTTTTTCAATTTCCTAATATCTGTAAATCCTAATTACCTTACAGAAATCATCATGCAACCCTCAAAAAAGGAAACTTTTCCAACTTTACGCTGGACAAAGTCATCTAGTGCCAACCAATTAAAAACTAAACAGAATGACACGGAAAGCTGAGCTAAACCTATTTAGAGTATACAACCCTTGCTCTAAAAAAATAAGTTTATTAAAAAAAATTATGACTACAAAATCAGCAGTACTACAAAATATGATGCCCTCTTGAAACCGAGACTGGAGAAATTAATTTGAAAACCGAAATTTCCTCTCATTTAGCATCGCCAGACTATCATTTCGGGAACAATAAAACCAGCAAGCACGGATAAAATTCCCTTTACTGACTAACATTTGTATGGGCAATTCACATTAAATGCCAAAGGGATCTATTCAAGGCGAGTTAGATGCGGCCATGCAAGCTTATCGACCCTGGAAATCAAACACAAATACGAAGAGAATATGTAACGATTTGCCCGTCTGTCAGTGCTGTAATCAAACCGGGCGAAACAACGTGAATGTAAGGAGAACATAAAACACTTTCAACTCCAAAGCTGAAGCCCACACGTTGAGTGATTCCCTCTCGATAAGATAATGTGACCCATTCTTTTGTACGGCAATCGAGAAAATAAAAATAAAGGCACAGTAAAGCTGCAATGGATATGGAGAACAGTACTATAAATCTCTTACCAACACTTCAGCTTTGCCAGCACTGTGATGCGCAAGTTTACGTAACATTCATTACACATTATCGTAAATGTTGGTGTACAACACATATAGGGAGTATTAACCATATAACTCTTAACTTTTACTTCGAAAGAAAATTTCCTTTTTAATGTTTTCCCTTGAGTCTTAGTCGTATTCGTATATGTCAGTGTGTGTGTGTGTGTGTGTGTGTGTGTGTGTATATATATATATATATATATATATATATATATATATATATATATATATATATATATATATATATATATATATATTATATAATATATTATATATATATATATATATATATATATATATATATATATTAGGAAACAGGAGACGGTTAATGCAAAGAGGCAACCCCCATTCTTTGCATGAGTTTAACTTTAAGGGTGAAAGACGCACCAAAGCTGCTGTAATATATCTAAATCACTCGGCGGTAACAAAAGTTCTCGTCCGTGACGGATGGCTTACACGCTCTGCATGATGGAGGACAGGGAAAGGGGTAGGGGAGCAAGGGATTAGGGGGAAGTATACAAGAGGGAGGGGAGGGGGGGAACTGGATATATGCTAGGCCAAAGAATAAAAGTAAAGATCGAGTGAAAGTTGTTTTGTTGATATCTGTCTTTCGAGCAAAATCATCCCTCTGGGCGAACAAATTCACCCAACAAGTAAACAAACTGAATGGTATGTTTAAAAATGTAAACTTCAAAAGCCAAGTATACAAAGCATTAACAAGAATCTAAAGTATAAAAACGAAAGGACAAATGAAATGTAGATTTCCTTTACCTATCTATGGATTCTGCTTTTAGAAAATGCAAAATTGTTGAGCTTTGTTCATGAAAAATGTTGATAAACTTAGCGCACATGGATAATGGATAGGGATGAAAGCTAAGAAATTCTTTCAAGAGCTAACATCAAATTTTTTGTAATACAGAAGACTATATAAGTAGGTCCAGTTAAGGACGTATAGATAGTCATAAAGAAAGCATATGGAACACCCTTTCCCTTGCAAAATCCCGCAATACAACTGTTGTTGAAAATACATATATACATCGACAAAATGCCAACAAAAAATGGTTGGAAAAAGAAGCGAATGTGCTGTAAAAATGAGTTTAATTGTAATTATCTCCAAACATATCTGAAAGAACGATCAAAACAGGCTTAATTATAATCATCTCTGCATGTATCCCTGGCCCTGTCTTCAAAAGACTTATAATGAACCATTCCTGAAGCTGCTAGAATTACCTCTCCTCATCAACCCACCGAAGACATACCTTTTTCGTGCCATTAATCAAATCAACGGCGAGAGCCTGGCCAGGACATGTGAAATGAGACTCATTTTCTTATGCGTTTGTCTAAGTGCTCTCAGCTAAGGGAGAATGTGTGTGCGAGACGGACGGCCTCGCATTAATGAGACCGGCTCCTGTAGTTTATCATGCAGGTGAGGCGAATATAATTCTCTCTCTCTCTCTCTCTCTCTCTCTCTCTCTCTCTCTCTCTCTCTCTCTCTCTCTCTCTCTCTCAGCTAATAAAGAGTAACAATTTCAGTTCAAAATCTCTTGTGTACATCTTTTCGGGGAAATCCGCGTTCACTCTGTCAAATCTACTTGCATTTATTTGGAAAACAGTGATGCAGGTTTGAAGAAATGAATATTGTACTTGGATGAGAAGTTGTGAGTGGCGAAAAAAAAAGCAAGAACGAGAAAGTTGGCACACAAACAGAGAGAGAGTTAGAGAGATCAAACTTTTTTTTATTTACAAGCAAACTGTAAGAAACAACTCAACACGGAAATTTTAAACGACTAAAACGTAATGTGGCGTATCACGTCTAGATGAATGTTTGCAAAATTAGCTTTTTCTTTTAGGGGGTGGGGGCCTATAAAAACACATGTCACAAATTACTGCTTAATTATTTCATAAATCATTTGTGAAAACTTTAAAGTGTTAGCTTTATATTATGGGAACAATATGCCGGTCACTCGTCTTTCCCGGTGCAATTCTACAATATATTTCTAATTAACTCAAATGTCTCTCGAGAACATCCCCCACTCCAACGGTTTACTACCGTCGAAAATCCTTTATTTTTTTCTTTTAACTTCCATGAACTCTAATACTGTGGTACTACATTACCAGTGAACTTAATAATAGCCGTTCACTGACCGGTTTCTTGAAGAGGGAGCACCTTAAAAAACTATTGATGGCCAGGCAATAAGTTTTGTACAGATTTATTAGTGTTTTAAAAGTATCATAAAAGTATTGGTTTATGTTGTCAAAGATATATATGTAATTAACATGTAAATATACAAAAACGTCAGCTACTAAAGTAACTGCGTATAGAACGCAACTAGAATAATATAAACTGGCTGACAAATGTCCGTCTGTATATTAAGTTACCAATGAGTCAGATCAAAGCTTAATGCTTCAACATTGATCAAAATTGGGTCTTATATATCCAGTCCTATTCAAATTATTACTTCTTAAAAATGCGTATCAAGCCATAAAAATCAATTCCGAGAGGCTCATGGAATCTCACAATTATATTACTCAATTCCGAACACAGCTGCTATCGCCGCTACATTTAATGTCGCTGCTGTTGCTGCATTCCTATTGTGATGGAGCCCACTCTTCAAAAGAATTGTTTCAATCTCTTCTAAAGTGGGACGATAGATATCTAACAGTGGTAAAGGTGACTTCAAGCACATTTTGTAGAAGTGTTTGCTATCAGTTACTTTCGTCTAGTTTGCTAGACTAGTCAGTCACCTTTGAGCATCGCTGTCATTGACTCCTGAGCTCTATTTACAACTCTACTTGAAATCCCATTTTATGTGTACATATAGGTAGCGTAGGTTCCTTCAAAAGCCATGAGACGCAAACGCAGATTACATGAATATAACCTTGCTTACAAATTGCTGTTCTCAGCGATATACCTCCTCGCATCGCTTATCATTTGATGGTTTATCAAGCACGCATGAGTCACATTCATTTTGAATCCGTTTTTTATCATGATTCACTTCTTATTAAATAATAAGAAAGTAACATGAAAGCTGGTAAGCATTTAACATTACTTTTGAGTGGCTAAAATTAAAACCATTATGAATTATTTGAAGTATTTTACAGACATCCCATTAAGAGGACATGAATAGAGAAAGCTAATGAACTCGGTTTCCCTTCAGTACCTTTATATGAGAGAGACACACATAACAATGAGATATACAAAGTATTAATTTGTCTGTGCTTTATAAACATAAATTACAAGGGAAACTTGTTACATCACTGAGCTTAGACATAAATGGGGTTAGATGTAAAATTCATGGCCTACAAAGATTTTGAATGACGAATCTACAAGCAACAGTACCCTATAGACGCCAGCGTTATATCCCTTAGTAAGCCTTCCAGTTAACGCATAAGCTCTGTTCTTTCCTAAACAATGATATAACATAAAAATAGGCGAAGAAACTATATACATATATATATACATATATATATATATATATATATATATATATATATATATATATATATATATATATATATGTGTGTGTGTGTGTGTGTGTGTGTGCATATATATATATATATATATATATATATATATATATATATATATATATATATATATATATATATATATACACGAGTATATATATATATATATATATATATATATATATATATGTGTATGTGTGTAATATATATATGTATGCATGTGTATATATGTGAATCTAGTAAATCTTACACTTACCTTTACTGTCACAGCACTATCTATATATACCTTCGAAGAATACGTACCTGAAAAAAGAAAGCAGGCTACTTTGAAGACATAATTCAACTCACCAAGTTTACAACGCATGAAGATTAAACAGCGATCACGCCATTTACCTTAATGTCTACTTAAATTTTTTTTTTACTTTTTTTTTGTCATTCATTTTTATCATGCCTTACCCAAATATGCGGAAACTCCCGAGTCACTGAGAGCAAGTAAGATTTTTCTGTACAGAATCCTTTATCATCTAAGCAAAGTTAAGAGGCAAAGTGCAAACTGATTATTTTTCACACTCGTTTTCGTATCATAAACATACATACACACACACACACACACACACACACACACACACACATACATATAATATATATATATATATATATATATATATATATATATATATATATATATATATATATATATATATATATATATATATATATATATATATATAATCCTAAAACATCGCAGTAATTGAGAATCAACATTACTTCATGATTAACAACTTTCTATTTAATATTTTCTTTTCATGTTCTTTTCAAATGTACGCGAGTATAGAAAATTAGTATGGTATGTTAACGAACATCTGTAGATTATTTTAAATTGATTCATCATTTAATATGCCTGGGAATGGCATATTAAATGTTAAATGATGAGGAGGTATTAAAAAAAAAAAAAAGCTAGTGTTCTGAAGAGAAGCAGAGCACTTGATATCAGAAAGTCATTGAGGCGTTTTTTTTTTTTAATCGAAGCTTGAACTTTATTTTTCAATCATTTCAATAATTAACAGAGAGCTAAACATTTGTATGTTTTGATATAGCATAACCAAATGAGGTTTCACCTGTCTTGACAAAAAAATAAAGTTCACATTTGCAGTGGCAGGTGTGTTCAGTTCAAGTGAGAGCATCACGGACAAATTTCTAAGAAACGATAAAAACACAAATTTGGTGATTATTTAGAGTAAACTCAGCATTATTTGAATAATGAGACACGGGTAGGGGGCTACAATACAGGTTTTCGGAAAAAAAAAATATCTGGGAGAAGAAAAGAACACCGCTTCGTAATATCCTGAACCAAGGTGGTATTGATTAGAGGAATAAAAGAATTACTGTGCATATAGCTAACAGTCGGATAACTGTGTAAAACCCCATTTACATGGCCCTTGAATAACAACTTGCCCAACATCCAGCCATACAATTTACACAATTCAGAGGCTAAAACTTACGAACTTCCTTTGATCTTGCGTAATTAGCAGCGGAGTGTGTTCCCCAATCCGTGTCTGCATGTATAATTATATTAGGTTTGGAACAACTGGGAAAGATTTAGAACAAAAAGCTGATAGGCTCAAGAAGTGTAGCCGCAACATATCTCGAAATATGCTTCGTAAGACAGCTAAGCGCCAAACTGAAAAATGAGTTGTAGTTCAAAAACATGGAATCATTCAAAATGGTACATTCATTAACAATATAAAAAATTAAAAAACATGCTCATGCACCCCTGCACTACTAAAGCCTGTGTTACCCGGTGAATTCTGACAATAATAATAAATTTATAAGACAACGGTTTGGCTACAGACTAAGAGGGTAGAATAACATTATCACAATCTACCAGGGGACCCAAAGGCCGCAATGCTCACCTGAGCCGCCTTGCTGCATTCCCAGTAGTCTGTGTGATCAAGAGTTTACCTAAATATTTCTAGGTAAAACTCTGGACCCCTGTCGTGCTCCTACCCTGGCCCCCATGGCTGGGTTTGAACAAACTTGAATCTATACCGCATGAGGATTAACAAATGGTAATTTGACATGTTGCTGTTCTGTTATTCTCAAGGACCTTTTTATGATCATATGAATGCACCATCCTTTTCATGGGAGGGGTGTAGGAAGGTTATGGTTTAACAAAATTAGAATCTAGACTGCAGAGGGAGGCCTGCACGTAATTTCGTCATTTCAGGGCCATTATCGTTGGAGATCTTTAAATTACCCACCCTATTTTCACCATGTCTTCGTTATTTTTGCTTAGAAGGCCGCGTCAGTTCATTATTGGGATATTTGAAACCTCTCTATCCAAAGATGGTTTGTGCCAAGTTTCTCTGAAGCCGATCCAGCGGTTGCGGAGGATTCGAAATTGTTTGCGTCAGACATCCATACATAGACACATACATGCATACATACATAAATGCATACATACGTACAAACGCAGAAGAACTTCGAACAGATAAGCGCTCCCCCCAACCCCCGTCCATTTTCTGCTCTGGTGAGCTAAAACGCATACGAAAGGTGAGCACAGAATGTGCCATCAAGCAGAGAATTCTTATGGGATAATTTTATGCTAATGATACCGTTAAGCGGTAACATCTGTAAGTATGATAGATCTTGCTCTCCGTTATGCAGATTTATGGGAACAATACTGCCTAGAAACATTATCGATCAATAAAATAAAAATAACATGACAGTGCCTCTTACCAAATGAACTTCTGCCTATTTATCAGTTTTCCAAAATTAAACGAAAACGGCAGAATTAATTCTTAATTTGCAAGTAAAAAATGTACTTCGGCGCAATCGAGTTTTCTGTACAGCCGCTACAGTGTGTATTCAAGATCTATCTGTCGGTGGTCTCGGTATAATGCTGTATGAGCCGAGGCCCATGAATTTTAACCACTGCCCGGTGGTGGCCTGCCCTATATCGTTGCCAGAAGCACGATCATAGCTAACTTTAACCTTAAATAAAATAAAAAATAATGAGGCTACAGGGCTGCAATTTGTTATGTTTGATGATTGGAGGGTGGATGATCAATATACCAATTTACAGTCCTCTAGCCTCAGTAGTTTTTAAGATCTGAGGGCGGACAGAAAAACGTGCGGACAGAATAAAGTGCGGAGGGACAAAGTCGGCACAATAGCTCTTTTACAAAAAAAAAAAAAACTAAAAATGGTTTAAAATCACCTAGACAGGTTAAGCTAAGCATGAAGGTTACATTTTTAAGAAAAAGATATTTGAAAAGGAAAACAATAGATTGGAATGAATTCAACCTACCTTATATTTGAAAAACTTTGATAAAACTACACCTACACAATACAAAGAGGTAAGACAAATATTCTTGTACGAAAATAAACATTCTAAAGCTACATTAGCAAATTAAAACAAGCAAATGAACCCAGTCACAAACTGCGAGGAAAACTAATTCAAATTACGCGGACAAGAATTCACAAAAGAAACTATCCAAGAGCAGTCCCATATCACCCCTTAGCTTCGCCAGGGCCATTCAAATCCTTCTTTTCCCTAGCTCATCTCCTTCACCTTCCTTCAAAAGCTTTAGGACAAACAAAGGCTGAGCCAAGACGGCACCTTCCGCGCCGCCCACTCAAGGAAGCTCTTGAAGACCCTAAGGAGAGTGACGGCGCTGCCGCTGGATGTTGACTCGGGGCACCGGAGAGGGGGAGGTGGGGGGTAACAGGTTGTCTATGGAGTTTTTGTCGTCATCGATCGTGCAATAATTCCAGACGCCATGTATCGGGCAACACGACACCCTGGCTGTTCGTGTAAGCTGCCCAACGGCTATAGCTAAATGCTCCTGTCAAGTACATTTCAGGGCGGGCAAAAACCCGTCCTCGTGAGTTTTACAAATGGTGCAACAAGACCACACTTACCCAGGGCCCGATTCCGAATGCACGCAAATTTTGTTTGGGAACCATCATTATCAGGCCTATTTTTACATGGATTTTCTGACTGACGTGACGCTGATGACTGAATGAAATTAATACGCTGCCGTTACGTAAGTAGATTATAGTACTGGAGAGAAAATGAACTCTTCAACTGAATTATCCTGATGGCATGTTGCATGGCTCAATTTATAAGAAACAGGTTTTCATTCATAAGACAGCTCAAGATGATATGGCCTACAGAACATATTCTGTTTTATTAGTATCGGATTTGTGATATCCAAGTCACAATCAAATCGTTTTAATGAACAGAAGTTCTAGGTATTTGAGAAAAAATGTTTTTTGTCGACTACCTCCTGATTTACAGACACAAGATCAAGGCTGCTACTGTTTAGACATAATAAAAAAAACGACCAAATAATATGAATAAAATTTCTAAGAGGCAAATGAATTAAAATCATCTTGAAGAGAAGCATTATCTAAGCTCAAAAAAAAAGCCAAGGTAAATATGCAAAATTCTTGAATGATTTTGGCATGTTTCCGAAAGACTGAGATCAACATTTGACCTTCTAACCTTACAACAAAATATTTTAAGAGACACAACTTTCTTGTTTTAAATCTCAGCCCTGTATCCTCACATCAGTTAAAAAACGAAGACGTTCGATTAAATGCAAAATCACAATTTCACATTATCAAAGACAAATATATATATATACTGTATATATATATATATATGTGTATATATATATATATATATATATATATACTATATATATATATATATATATAACCACCACACGGACATATTTCATGAAAATCTAGAAAGATTCATACTGGAATGACAAAAAGATTTTCACACAAACTCTAAAAACGTCAGGATTTATTAAATGCGACATAAAAGAGTAACAGAGATTTGCACACCCATAAACACACAAAAAGTGGGAGCTTCGCTGAATGTCTAGTGAAAAATAAAACCTAAGACCATTCAAAATTGAAGAATACAAACATTTTACGCTTTAAACAACTTCGTCTACACAGACATTTCTAGTGTATCAAAATGTATATTTCCTTTTCCATCGGGATAAGAACCCACTCTCATTCTTTCTCCTCCTCCTCTCTGTACCTGAGGGTCTGTCATAAATACAAGAGTTGCAGGTAATATTCAGAGGCACAGCTCGAAAATAGCGACTAAGCTATGTTACGAATAACGGCCCCAAAGAAAGTGAGGTTTTTGCCAGTGAGGTGAGCAGGAACCATGGCCTCTAACTATTACTTATAAAGATTTAAAAGGTAAGAACAAGAAATAAAAGTATTTAATTCCTACTAATTATTCCAAAATTTCGACGGAGTTCGAGTCAAACACAGTTTAAACGTTTTACATTAGAGGGGTTAAGAGCATGTAACAACTTCAACACCTAGAATAGAGACATTAAAAAATCTGACCAACTTATAATAAAGGAATTGAGAACATACAAAGATTATGAACCCTCTTATAACAGATTTAAGGACAAAGGAACTAAGAACTTGCAAAGACATTAAACCGTTCTCTAATAGAGGAGCGAAGGATATGCAAAGATTTTAAACCGTTTTATAATAGATTGCTCAGCACATTTAGACCCGAGGCATAAAAAACGAGTTGCGGCCGAAACCTCCTCCTCCGTCAGTAATGAACCCCGTTCCTTACAAGAGCATTTACACGCCCTTTGGCGCTTCAACAATGCGCCATGCGGTCAATGCCTCGCCGCTCTTTATTTCTGAATGCTCTCGTAAATAAGAGCCGCACCCCAAATACAACCCACATGCCCGATATCAACTTAATCAAAGGAATTTCTTAGTTAGTTATCAGACAACACAAAGGATCGAGGCTTTGGTCACTTAACCCTCTTGCTTTCGTTATAATAACTATGAATAATAACGTCACCATTATTTACATCTATCACTTCGTCTACAGCGAAGGACAATTCCATTCCGGAATTTAGATGCATCGTACTATGTGGAAATAAACAGATTATGCTATCTTAGAATCAGCGGTAAAAAAAAAAAAAAAAAAGCATAATCTAAAATCCATCCACTTACAAAATATTGCAAAAGTATTCGTAATACTAATTTGCATAAGGAAACTTCAGAGTTCCTCTTGAATTCTGAAAGAAAATATTTAAATTTTCGACTCATTTTAATTACGTTGTGCGTTACGGAAATTTGGCATTATTTCTTATGAAGAATCGATAGCGTTTGCATTCCAAGCAAACACCAAAAACGAAGGAGATAACCGCTGAAACACAAGGGGCGATTTAGACTACAGAAAGATAATTAGAGATTAATTATAACAATTAAATGTTGAAGGCCTGCTTGTCTCTTCGATAAGCTTATTTGAAAAACACTTAATTATAAGGTTATATGGCACCTCTACAGTTGTTTAACCTTCATTCTTCTTAAGGTGACAAAAAAAAAAACCATATGCAAACACAGTTATGCAATGACAGTTTATTCACCGTTAGGTTATCCAGCTCTTATACAATTAAGAAAAATATTAATGACTATCTACTAAGCTTGCAATATAAACCTTGTTATAGCTTGTTAGGAAAGGAATCCCAATTTAACAATATCTTTCTGCCCCTCTCAACACATTCCTTGCACATGGTTAGAAGCGATTTAAATAATTTAAATAATTAAAAGACAAAAGTACACTTTTTTAGGGACACAGCGAATTAAGCGCGGGGTGGCTCCCAATTAAATTTATATTTGAACTTAATAAATCCTTTTACGATCGGCGAGACTTGTATTAATAACATTCACCCCTTATCTACTCAGCCGGCACAAGGAGCTTACAAAGAATTCTCATTTGTTAAATTATTTTCTAACCTTCCACTATACCTGGAGTGGATAATTTTCCAGTTATGTATTAACTACTCTATCTTGAGAACGAGCCTCGTAAAATCTAGTAGAAATACGATTTTAAGTTATTTTATCTCACTCCAAGTAATGTACTCACCAATAACATACAGATGCAAAACTACCTCTCATTATTTTAATTATGGACGGTATTTTCGTTAAGTTTCAAGCCAATATATAATACGACAAATGCTTTTCGAATTGTGAGATAATTACGAAAGAGAATAACTGGTCAAGCACAAAATGTCATTTTTCTCTCATTCTGCCTTTTTTAATTCTCTGTTTCACTTCCGAAAAAGCTTAACAGTAACCAAGATCACATTTCCAAGATAAACGAAATCATAAGCCATTTTCAGGACACATATTATATATGCTAAAGAAACTTTTGATCCATCTTTATGGTCTCCCATGAACAATCAATGCCACACTACTCAAAACTAAGTCTTGGTTGTCAATTACTCCTATATAGCGTTTATCCAATTCAAAATTTGCAGTCATACAGCGAATCCAAATCTTTTGTAAATATTGATTCACTCTAGGTCATTACCACCGTGTGACATAAACATTATTATAACATTTTTAATCCTTCCTCTGAAAACAATAAATTAGAATTACATTTAGTAAAATCCTTATTACCTTCTGTGTCTGAAGAAGACAAAGATATTGCTTCGCGTTCTGAAAAAAATATGAATGCTTTTACCTTTACCCAAGAACCTCGGATCCTAATTTCGTATGGAAAGTCAGGATAGTTCTTAGGACTGATTATGTAAAAAACATCTAATTTAGTCAGAGGCACAAGGCTTAGAGAGAAAGAAAGAGAGGAGTTAAAGGAACCAGTCTGTTCACTCCCTTCATAACACCCACGAGTATATATTATGTAAAACAGACAGACGTTTCAAAAAAAAAAAAATATATGAGTATTTTTTGGTATAGAATGTATATGTACCATTGAACTTTGTAACAATCTCTCTCTCTCTCTCTCTCTCTCTCTCTCTCTCTCTCTCTCTCTCTCTCTCTCTCTCTAGACCAAAGAAAAAAATTGTATTTTTGGTACTATATACCAACTTTGTAACATTCACTCTCTCTCTCTCTCTCTCTCTCTCTCTCTCTCTCTCTCTCTCTCTCTCTCTCTCTCTCTCTCTCTCTCTCTCTCTCTCGTCTGCATTTACAACTCCATTTAGAAAGCCGTACAATTTGCGCATGAATGCACAGTGGTATCCTAAAGCCTTGATCCTTCAGCACCAAACCAAAACATAATATAAATATACAAAAACAAATGATTGATGTGCTTCTCTCATGGCAAACACACTTACGCCACCACGCCTCCCATTCAACGGCGTTTGCCAAGATTCACTCTACGGATATCCAAGAAAAAAAAAAAAAAAAAAGTCTAGAATAAGCAGAAATAAGTCAGGTTTCCAAAACAGTCCATTAAAGCATCGTGTTTCTTTACCCACGCGTGACAAAGAAAACAGGCAGGTAAGTGCTGTAGCTACTGCGGGTCAATCACTTTCAATCTTACACTGGAGGACATTGCACAGTCTTTCTTCGACAGTTAATCACCAAGAAAACCTCTCTATTCAAGATACTGACTTCTGAATTTGAATTCACTCACATAGATCTAGTGGTAAATATATAACACCAATTATATATATACAAGTTACTAAGAGGAAATCAAATACACAAGAGAATGCAAGTGTGATGAAATGACGAATGCTAAATTGTCAAATCGTAGGGAAAGCGTCTTCATTCATTAAGTATTAACAACAAAAAAGATTCTTCTTTTTAATTTGTTTTGAAATACATCAATCAAAAGAACAGATAATAAAAAATAAAGCCGTAAATTCTCCCGAGTCGCAAAACGTGACCGAGTTTAAAAGCAACAGGCAAAATCAGATCAAAATGACAAGAGAGAGAAAAACCACACGTACATGCACATGCACACATGCTTTTAAGGCGTAAAACAAACCGATGGACGAAACATACAATATAGCAACAATACTGAAAGTAATACAAAGTTACCTGCATTGGTACTGTTATAACAGACGGAATATTAATAGCAAAGAAGTAGAGGTGGCCCCTAGCGAACGTGATATTTGAGACCACAGAGAACATGCAAGAGAGGGATTGATATCTCTCTCTTTACAGTGAGCGCTGTCCTAATACACTTGCATTGTAAGTACAGTCCAGGCATGCAGAGCACAGGTAAATATCCCTGACAAGAAAGATTACACCTGTTACTCTGATTCACTTTAGTCTTTCTTCCGATTCCTCTACGGCGGAGTCAAATTTGTGCTACGGTGTCTTCTTGCATTTAATAAAACCAACTGAATAGCATCAAGTCTCTGGTAGTACGAACCAAGGCCAGGTTCACAGGAGCACGTCTACCTTAGGACATGGCAGAGCTACAGTTAGATGCGGGTTATTAATCGTCTTGTCAGGAAGGGCAAGGCCAAGGACTGAAGCATGCGTATAGCAGCCCCATTCCTAATACAAATCCGAAGCACTAAACAAACAACTACCCATAACATGCTGTAGTTTAACTCTCACTCTCCCGATTTCACAGAGACCAAAGTATTAAACTACTGCAATTGACTTTTTGCATGGAAATGTAATACCTTTTAACAAAACAACCACACAAATATATATTAATATGACCGCTGACTGACAGATGAATATTTTAACAGGCAATATCAGCATAAAAAGCAATCATATTAATTAGTTGCATTATCACTACGATCTAAAAATAAAAATATCAGTAATATAATGTTCTGCTGTAAGGACGGAATATACACAGCGATGTAGAGGTGAAATCCTAAAAAATGTTCTTGAGACAAAGAGGATGATCAAATAAAAACAATATCTTTTTGTAGTGAACAAGGTCTCAATATACTTGCATTATTATAAGTGGGGTCCAGGTGTTTGACTAGAGGTAACTATCCTTATCATGAAAGGCTACACCTGATACCTTGAATGACGTTAGTCTTTTAATTACATAATACACTGCCACAACAACAGGAATAATTCTAATTATTATCATTATTACCATGAACATCAACAGGATGGTTTCAACTGCCAAAATGTAATACAATAATAAATTCTATTTTCAAGACAAGAACTGTTACATCTTGTGCCACACATATAAATATAAAACGTCACAGGTAAATAATCACTGCAGTATTCATGTATCCTAACTGACTTCCCTTATTATATAAAGTCACCTTCACCGAAAAGTCTCAACCCAAATCTCTGAATCATGAAGAATTCCCGACAGCAAAATAGACATGGGAGGGAAAGCAAGCGTCCACGCAACGAGAAAGAAAATAAATAAAGAAGCATCCCAGTCGAAGTGAACGGCTTCCCTTGAATTTGCTTAACCCTGGCTGGTCAAGCCAATTATGCAAAATAAATGCAAGGGGTTACTGGTGCCGTTTCTGGGTCAGTGCAAGAGCGCAAAGGCAGACTCAGTAAAGTTAATTATAACTTTCGAAGATACGCTTTCCTTACTCTTAAGAGACTCGCTTGCTTTTTCTTTTCCTACTGTCGCTTTGCACGACGAGTATTTCTCTGCTTTCTCCTCTCTTACATTATTCGCTCGGCCACATCACTGAAGCTTTATAAGATAGGATTCGGGAGGCATGAATACACAATAGCGAGAGAGAGAGAGAGAGAGAGAGAGAGAGAGAGAGAGAGAGAGAGAGAGAGAGATTTGAGTATCTATATTTTTGTTTCCCATATTTTTCGATAGGTTATGATTCTAAGATCACGTATAAATTCACACTCATGGTATTTATTATTGTTCTAAAATGCAGTTCATTAAAATATGTATATTAATAACTGCTGGGTTACACAATAACTGTGCATAATTACACTGAAAAATATGACTCAATACAAAAGAGATTATGAAGAAAATATTTAATGCTGGAAAGAATGGGGACATACTCGTGCTGAACTGGTAACAACTTTCACTTGTTTATGCTTAAGTAAATTACTAAAAAGAAAAAAAATAATTCCTGATGTCCTAATATAAGTACTTTTGCCAGTTCTCTTGTTTCACGGTTATAAATTCCAACTTAAATAATGACAACAGTCCCCTATTTCATCAATCGCCAGGATCAATGAAGATATTGAGAAACCAAAGTTTAGGATATAAATCTTGAAGGAAGGCTTATATATGCTTTGACCAACTACTAAGATAGCTATGTGGTATTTACCTAATGGTGTAGATATTAACTGTTTCCTTTACAAATTGTAACTTTACTAATAATGATTCATGCGCAGATTTATATAGGTTTCTTTCATTAAGTTTAAATATCAAATGTTTCAAGGAAATCCACCGATTACTCAATGGCATCTTTTTTCCTACAACGGTGAGGGAGAGAGAGAGAGAGAGAGAGAGAGAGAGAGAGAGCCGAACACCTGACACTTCCATCCACTGTAAAAAGGTTGAAATCAAATAAAAGGAAATTTGCGCAATCAGCACCACTATTTGAAGTCACTCGGTGATGTCAACAGCGACCAAAGGAAAAGAGCCTAGAAGCCTTTACTTTAATCGCGCGTTATCTTTCAATGCAGCGTCGAAGCAAGAAAAAAAAGTCATGTGCGTCAGTGGAGACGGGGATATTAATTTATTTTTTCCTAACTAAACCGTGTATTTATATATCAACAGATTACTTTTGGACATAAAGCACTGCGTAATAACAAATACAGTTGTTTGTTCAAACAAATCAAACACATTTCCGTCATATTAATTAAAGCCTTCTATTTCGTCAGTGGCTATGTAATCTACGCTGGGAAATGGGGAAATGTAGCTTACAATAATCTGCAATAAATGTAAAGAGGTTTAACTACCTGGTTTACCTACGAAGAACATGAAATAAGCAAAAGAACAAGGCGGCTTCACTATTACCCAAATCGTCATAAACGCACGGGCCATAACTCAGTCCATCGCCGCAGAAATCAATTCTAGCGTTGAATTCAGCAGGAAGCGGAAGTGACCCCTATAAACCATCCACAGCTTTAGTTAATCAGGCGCGATTGAGCGCAATTATTTGCGCCAATTCCATTAGCTATTTCAGGCTGCGAACCGCCACATTATAACGCGGAAGTCGAAATGACCCCATCACAACCACTTCGGTCTCAAGTCGTTGGAAAGTATAATTTCAAAATCGCTGCAATAACTCATACAGAAATCACCGCATTTTGTCATCCAACAATATCAGCAGTGTATTACCTGTTGGTATCCTGCGATTCACAGTCGTCTCTCTATTTCTTTCCTTGCTCAGATCCAAATCCTTGAACGCATAATCCATGAATTTCTATAACACCTCGCATTCTACTATATTAGAACAGAATCACATTGGATTAAAACCATTAATCAAAAACTCTCAAGAGTTCGAGGGGTAAATTCTGTGAAATTATTATTCCTCCTTAACGAGTGGTGATTACTTACGATTTGGTATAATCAATCCCAAGCTCTGACCCGCTGTGGCTGACTTACCACCATGTATCTAGGTCAGTTCTGGGGACGAAAAAGCATTAATATGTTTGAGAAAACATGCCCATGTCGTTCTTTCTCATCCAAAGACAGAATCCAGTGTTTCTATTTGCGAGCATGCTAGTGACTAAATCACAAAGTCCCACACTGGTAATAATAGCCTAGAAGTAGCAGCTACTGCTCAAGAAAATCTTTAGTAACTGCAGTACGTCCTGACATAAACAGCACGAATTAATAACTGCAAATTACGCGTAACATCTTTTCACGTGAACTGAAAAGACAACGTTATTTGCGTATAATCGTTTCTTCTTGTTTCATCACACACACTGGATTTTGCTCAATACACAATAAAAGAAAAGAGTAACATCTAATAGCTCTAACACACTTTACGATCTTAACTATGAAATAGCTGAGATTTTGCTGACTGGTGAAAAGGAAACTAAATTACTAAACGTTATCCCATAAAATTTCCCGATGGTTAAAATGTATCACAGTAGCAGCAACAACTTACAGCTAAACATATGTGGCTTCTAGTCATTCTGTTTTATTATTAAGGAAAATTCTCATATAATTCATAAATTATCACTGGCAACCTTACTGAGTACCGTTGGTTCACATCTTAGACATCCTGTGACCCCAGATATTCTGGCTTCTTAATCACTGTTTCCTGCTGTTTTCAAGACATTCATAGCAAGAAAGACGAAATGTTTAGAGGTTTCTATCTCATGGAAAATAGGCGTGTTTGTGGTTTCTATCTCATGAAAAATAGGCGTGTTTGTAAGTAAAACTGTTGAACTACAAAGGCGTCTAAGGCATTACATCGTGCAAAAAATAACACAGAAAGACTTAAAAGTTCATTATGAAGAGTTTTCTTAAAACGACTAACAGGAAAAAAAAAAAAAAAAACGATTTAAACTTGGTAATGAAAACCAATCGGGGTGAAACAGTTCAACAGGTATTCTCTCTCTCTCTCTCTCTCTCTCTCTCTCTCTCTCTCTCTCTCTCTCTCTGTGTGTGTGTGTGTGTGTGCTATTTTTACCGGTAGTTTTAAACAGTGGTTAAATAACTTGGTAACGCAATCGGACCCAATCCTTGATTACATCTTGAGAAATGTAAAAATACCTTCTAAGAGCAAGGACCGTCGCACACACGTTCCCCAGGTAGAAGAGGGAAGCAAGTGATAACATTAAACATACCATAAATTAGTGGTTATATAAATAGAGGCTTTAGCTATCATCAGGCTGTACATTCTACCGAATTTACAGCGCCTGATCTCTTGCAACGAGGAAATCCAACCGTATCCTTGCCAAAATTCCTGAATGATTACCCCGACTTAATTAGAACTCATTAAATATATTTGATGAGTCAGGCTCATATTTTTACCATATTATCGAGATTACTGATAACAGGAACTCATCAAAGGAGTCGTGAGGGAAAAATGGAATCTTGAAAGAAGCAACTACTGTAAAATATGACTTTCAAAATAGATTTCCCGAAGAAGGAAATACAGAAGTTCCCATCAGTCGGCGTCATCCCTGAAATATTAACCAGACCATTAATAAGACGTGAACTGCGTTATCGTGAATTAAAGCGAAGAAGCAATTTGTTCCTGTTTCCTCTCGCGAAAACAGGAAAACTCAAGAAACGACCCTGGGTCTTGAGAGTCATTAGGGCGTAAAACTTCTACAGTAAGGAAATTCATCTCGAATATAAATTCGAGAACTAATAATCGGAAATAATGATAGTTATGTAATAGCAAGAAATTTTCCATATCAATTTTCATTCATTAATCACTGTAAGCGCGTTTAATCCTATATATCCGCCGTACAGAATTATTCCGTTGAAACCACATGACCACTATAATAGGATCTTTTATAAAAAAAAAAAAAAGAAGTACCGCTTACATTCTTAGTGTAACACCCGTACAGGAACAAAAGAAACTGACGTAACTTCAGTAAACAAGTAAAAATATAAGGACTGGTAATTACTATACACATGAGTAACGGGGTACATTTAATTAAAACTGAATTAGTAGTGTGCGATAGTGTCACTCTAATGTGTATGCTTAGAAAAATTACAATATTTACGTAACACCTCAATAAATCTCACAAAAGTAAGTATACCTTAGTTTTGCAGACCACTGAGCTGATTAAAGCTCTCTAATTCTGAAGAAATTTAGACTTATTTTACGTGGCTAAAGAACCAATTTGGTTACTTAACAGCTTGGGACCACAAACTTATTATGGAATCAGATCACATTATGGCGAAATGAATTTCTATCACCAAATAGATTCCTCTAACTCTTCATCAGGCGGCCGGGAATTGAACTCCGGCCCATCCCAGTGACAGTCACCAGCTCTACCCGACTCGCCCAACAAAGAGCAATAAATCTCACATACTAGTTCTATGACCACTTTTCTAATCGATCCTTGTAGAGTAGAAAGGCACATAACGGAACAACCATTCGACTTTAAAAACGTTTGCGAGACAAACTGCGTGCTATAAAGAAAAAAATAATAATATCCAGCATATCAAGCACTCTCTTCCATTTTACAGGTATTTTAAAGGGTTGTTGGTCTAATTACTTCACCGCATACGTATATTACGATGATCTTCCAGCAAAGGCTCTTGCTCATTAAACAGAGGCAGCGAGGCGATTTTTTTTTTTTTCTGCTTTGAGTTTAGGTCGTGGAAAAAGTGTCAACAAGGTTGAAGGTCACTAACCCTGCTGAGCCATCTGGTATCTAACTTGTAGCAATTTAAAAGAGCACATGCTGACTGGCGTGTAGATAATTAACTGAAAATATGTAACTCAAGTACCATTTTTCCCTACGTGTTGTGATTATAATAAAATCAAATTTAATAACATGTTCTTTCAATTTACTAAGTTTGAAGACTTTCCATACTGACCATGTACGAAATGAAGAATTACCATATAGACTACTGTCCCTAAATACCGATACTAAGATTTTACAAAAAAAAATGAGAAGTTAATTATATCCGCTCATGAAAGAAATATACGAATTTCATCAGATTTAATCATGATAATGGAAGCATATAATTAATCTTCCTTGTTCCAATGGCATAATCTGCAAATCCTCTGATATAGACAGCTGTTGAATTACCATTTTCATACATCTAATGAGAGAATTTCTCTAAGGCAAGTCATCAACAACATTAAAATTTAACCAGAAGATTCAAGGACATCCTACCTTTTAATATTCTGCCATCTTCAAATGTATTTATGCCTGCACTGCACACAACATCCAGAAGTTTTACTCAAGGAAAATCATCTCTGTTACCAACGATCCGAATATCAAGAATCTTCCTACGGCAAGTGTAGGCGTTCTTAAAACTGAACCATCAACAAGCTATCAGTGGATCTTTACATACACAATAGATTTTTCAGTTCAACAAACTTAAGTGTCAGGTCATGACTGCTTTACTTAAACTAGTAAAACGTGTAAAATTTAAGCTATGAAACGTTTGGGAGCCATCGAAAGATTACTTCTCACTACAATAAAGGCGTCGAAAAATAATTTCAAGGCGTGCTAAGCAAATTCGTTTTATAACCACCAGAATCGAGAGATTCTCCTCCAAGCCTTGCAATTTCAATGGCCTGTCGATAAAAGTGGCTCATCAAAGGCCCTTGAGCATCACGTTTTGGCCCTGTTGCCGAAACCTCTCTTTCACGCCGCCTCCTGCTCGGGCTCTTTGAGACTAATCAATTCCCTGCCTTTAAAAAAAAAATTACTTGGCATTCGAGTCAAATGCCATCACCTGTTAATCCAAATACAACACCCGTGGGTTTTGTTTTCTACCATAAGTTCTTTCCCTTGTCCATTTTCACCAATTGTCCTTGAAACCTTTGCTATCACTCACATACATTCCTATCTACCAAAGGAGGAAGGAAAGAAAAATTTCTCTGACCATTATTATTTGGCTTATCAACGCCGTTTACAGGCTGCCATCTGGCCAAAATTATTATAAGAAGAAAATCCAGATTAGTTTGCATAGCCTCTTTGCAGAAGTTAATTTCAAATTTAAATTAATTATCATTTCACTTAATTGCTAAACATCCTTTCACCACCTATAGGATCATTAATTACAGGTTACCTTCCTTAAAAAAAAAAACAGATGAAATGAACGAATCTCTCTCCCAACTCGTAACATCAACAAAAACAAATATTTTGCAGACAGACGAATAAAGGTGACTCGCTAGGCCCGAATATGTGCTTACATACATTTCAGAATAAATTAAAGCCCTTTCTAATATTTAAAATGACATCGTCTTTACAGCTTCCCTCGAGTTGTACAGTCGAAAAAGAAGACATTTATAACTTTCTGATATTAATCTTTTGACTTATGGTTACTCTTCAATGGAGATATAAGAAAAATAAGGTCCAAATTAAAATGATTTCATTTAAGAAAAGGCCTGACGCATTGCAAAATCAATGTTGCAAACCGACTATCTCTAAATACTTGTAATTTTGAAAATTAAGCACGAACCCGGGCCTTTGATTTCAAGACTTAACACTCAACAACAATAATGTGAAACACTATGAGAAATATGTGGTGACAAAGAAAGAAGAGAAAGGTGATAGAATTCTAATAAGTCATCTCAAAGATCAAGCTCTCATGACACAACGCAAAAATACATCTCTACTCCTCCCTCTGTAGCGTATTTCGTTTTAATTAAAAACTGAAAGAATTTTGTATATCCTGAGAGCTGATGGTTGCTTCTTATACACACAACTTTAACAAAAATATTTGTCAGTTGAACATAATAAGACAAAGTATAACCAATCTAACATGACAGCATATTAAATACGAGTATATTACTTAAACATAACGGTGCTAACGAATGCCACGAATTACAATAAGAAATAAATTTCTGAACCATAGAACCTCTAATAAATAATGGGAATAAAAATAACAAAGGAATGCTAATAAATAGTACCCGTATTCGCCACTTCCTGTTCTGAGAATAATTAATGCAGAACTTTTCTCAACATCAAATCCATAATTTCTGAACCAGAGTAGAACATCTAAATGATAATTTTCAAATTCTTACTTTTGACAATAAAGGCAGTTACCTGCACATCAAATCATTCATATGAATCACTTGAACTTTGTAGTAAAAACTCATTGACACAAGTTGATGTTTGACTTTTCATTATGGCAGGTGGCTCACATTAGCCTATAAATTAGTCACGTGGAATTTGCACACCTACAAACTTCGCCGCGTTATTCGAACGTAACATTCTACAAACATACATAGATACATAAATACATAAATACGTAGAACAAATTTAGAAAAGGCTTACCAAGGACACAGCCAATTGGAGAGGACAAGGGAGTTAAAAAAACGCGTCAGACCAAGTAGAAGCCAAGGTTACTTGTTAAAGAGACAGGGGCTATGAGGCCCAGATGTTTCCTTCTTTCAAAAGGAAAAACTTCAAGGTTAAATTAGTGACAGTGGCCCTCTATCCCCTGCCCCTCCCCTCAATCTGGTCTAACGCCAGTGCCATGTGTCTAATTAGCCATAAGTCTGCCGCCATCCCCTGCGAAAGCCGCGCCATGGATGTAAATCTGTTTCGTTCAATGGTTGAGGCGTCACTCAAAGGTGACGATGGAAGTTTATGCAAGACGACTAAGGGGCGTTATTAAGCAGCTTTCCCCTCAATGAAGTGCTGACTTGTTTGTTACTTGCCGCTCTTACCAATTTTTAACGTTATATAATCATACAGAATATATTCATAATCATACAGAATATATTCGATTCCACAAGGTTAATACAGTACAAGTTCCTGATGCATATATAGTATGCAAATGTGAGAACTTACCTGATATAAGAATGATTACGTCGACTATGTATTAAGCCATGAAAAAACGAAACAAAATGAAGATTCGTCATTAATTTTGCAAAAAAATGTCTAATGTACTAATATATAAAAATATTTGCAAACAAATAAAATTTATTACATGGTTTCTATGTAGGCAACAACATAAGATAAATACCCTTACGATGAAAACTTTGGCTGCCCATTGAAATCCTTTAAAAGTTCTGGGCACAGTATTTCAGACCCGTGTTCGTATGCATGCAAACAAAAACACATACAAGAAAAACAACAACACATATAATAAGAACATATATAAACTCACAAGAGACTGACCCACTTTAAACTACAGAATTAAACCACTATCAGTAACATTAATTTCCTTTAAGTAATAAGCATAAACTGACCATACGGTGATATTCTCGTAAGAAATACAGTACAATACGAAAAGACACCATCTAAATTTCAAAGTCTGAAACCACTGATATTAGGGTGGCATATTTTATACATCCTTGTTCTACCTGTACGCGCGCGCGCGCACGCACACACACACACACACACACACACACACACACACCAAAGAAGCTGCTTACCCTTATCTCCTCTTTATGCGTACAAAGGCACTAAGTCATTTAAACTCTACTCTCATCACACATTCATTAAGTTTTTCGTATACGCTGACATAAACAAAAAACTTTTCACTTCATAATCAAAGACCGCACACTTCTATTTCCTGAACAACACTTAACCTGCTTCCTTGCAAGATCCTCTGTTCATCTATGGGTACCTGCTATTTTACACTTATAACCTCTGATCTTTCTAAATTTCCTACTGCGATTCTGAACCTGTGCTCAGATTCAAAAGAATAATCTGATACTTCAAGTACTGTATCCATACTTTTAGAGTAAAAATAAGTATGGTGATTACCCATAATCAGTTGGAGCACTTGGCTACAAAGCATCCCAATATCTTTAATAATGCTGGTATAAAAAAAAAAGTATAAAAAAAAAAAGTTAATCACATTCTGAATGGAGACTTCGGAATTAACCAGTTTTCAGATCGTTATGACATTCTCGCGGCAATTTGCCCTTTTCCAATCTCTCTTAAATCTCGTATGAAACTTCTAGATGAAACACTTCTCTCAACTTATTTTCAGCTCATGATTTTACCTAAGTTAACCAGGTCATTTATTTGCTAAATCGGATCATAATAATAATAATAATATAAATATTTATCTGACTGGATCTCATGCAATTTTCATTTCTACAGATGATTCTGCGCAAAAATCCAAAACACTTCCTTAGGAGGAGTTTTTTCTACTTGCACAAGATTTACTAACATTTAAGAAAATGCACCTCTAGTCTGCACTCCTTAGTTCCTAATACAAGTCTATTTCATGAGTATACCTGGCATGTATGTGTACTGTTTTCATTTTACTACCTTCATTGGATCTCACATCCTTTTAATTTATATTCAGTTTCCTGAATTTCCACTGCCTTTCGCAATTGCCACCATCCTGTCAGTCTTGACCTATAAATTTCCCAGGTGAAAAATTTTTACCGAGCTTTATTATACGGAAAGACAGTACTTACAAGAAAAAAAAAAAACTGGCACATCGCGAAACCAAAAATGACAAATCATAGACTCGGGGCACGTAACATCCCCGTTTGCCCAAAAACGCAAATAATATTTTACCAAAAATATATATAAGTAAAGAAACGAAATTGTTTTAAGTCGACATTCATTACTCTTCACCCTTCTAATGAGAACAAAAGCCACAAAGGAGGAAAAAGGGAATGCCCTACGACTGCAGCTATGATCGAACAAGACAAGTATAAAACACAGAGCTCGCAGAAATATCACTCCAAGAAAAAATCATATTAATGTAAAAGATTTAAAAATAACGGTATCTTTCGCAAATAACTGAAAAAAAGACTAAAAATGAGTTGCCTGCAACAGAAAATGATTTTGTACATCCAATGGTATTTCTGCATGACATTTCTGATTACAAAATGTATAAAATTAAGAAAATATGATTTTGTTAATCAATGATATTTAAGCATGATATTCAAAATACATCATTATTTCTAAATATCAGCTACCAAGGCCTGTAATTCGATAGGTTAAAATATAAGAATTTACTTTTTTATCTCAAATGGCCACTTCCAGTTTGTTTACAACTAAAACCTGTCCTGAAATACATTCTAGAAACGAAAAATGCGGACCAAAATTAATTTCTGACAACCAAAGGACACCGAGACTTACTGATAGCGGTATGGCAGGAAAGATAATAAAAATGAACTTATTCTCAACGTCTGAGCATCAGCGAAACCTTGCAGCGGCCACTCCTTTTCAACCATCCACGAAATGCATTTATTATCGCTGGGGATAAATCACCAGCATGAACCTCCATTCTTGGACAGAGAACCTTTGTCACCCACCCACTCTTAGCCTCATACCCTTCCCCAACAACAACCAAAATTAGACAAGGGAGAGGAAATGGTAAGCCGTGATTTATATAATCTCCCGAAGTTGGACGGACTTGTAGAACTAACACACGCACCTGGCTGTCATTGTTAGTGACAGAAAGAGGGGGACCATTTAAAAAAAAATCCCAGATTTTCTCATATGTTATGATCCGTAAAGTAAAGCCACAAAAAAGCTCTAATGATTTCGTACGTCTATAATCCCTTCTGTTCGGAGCATCCAAGTCTGACACTGAAAATGAAAAAGAGCAACGGTTCTTGAAGAGACTGAGGGGCTGAGTGAGCCTCCATCGACCCCCTATGGTAGCAACTCAGCCGGAGGCGTTGCCCCTTACGCCTGCGCCTGAGAGAGAGAGAGAGAGATTAACTACTTCAAACAAGATCGTAAAGTTTCTCAGCCAGCATCCCTGACTTATGCGGAGCTATCAAAACCCGTCATCACACCTTTTGAAGGATAATATCTCACTTTAAGGGAACTCCATTACCAAATATTTCATCCTTCTTACGCTGACGGATGGCTTTTTCTACACCACATGAACGTTAGGGAAAGTAGCAACAAAATAATAATAGATAAAATTTATCACGGAGTAAAAACCCATACCGCGTCAGTTACTTGGAATTTTCTACAAACGCATGATCTTATCAATAACTGAATCTCGACAAAAATGTCACAGCCTTGCATTTCGACAGTTTGAATTCGAAGGATTTACTCTAAACATTCAAAAATATTTATCAGTGGTGATTACATGCAGAAAAAATACACTGGTTGAGGGCCTCAACAACTCTTTGTATTCATTTACTGGATTTACAACACTTATTATCATATTCCTAAAAGTGTTTAAGCAACTTAGAGAAAAAGAAGAATTACTTGGTAAACATCCGGAGGAAAGTCACTAACTTTATCTCATAATTATAAAGTATAACTAATGAGTTCATACAAGCATTGAAACAACACGTTTCGCACTACATGATCACGTTACCGAAACCAGTTACAAAGAGTTTTAAAGATTATTTGCTAGAGATAAGTAGTCTGAAACACTCACGATGATGGAAATCAAATTCTTCTATGAGCCGAAATATCTACGAGCACACAAACAAACAAAATGTCCGACTATGGCAACTGCACTCCCCAACACTAGACGAGTAAAAACATCACTACAACACCACAGGAATTTCTCAATATATGCTGAGCATGAATTTATGAGGAAAAAATATATATTCGTACACGAATTCCTTGACTCTCGAGAAGCTCGAGATGTCTTTTAAAGTAACATCTCACGCTCATGAGATCTACTGCGGCAACCAGTGTGAATAATCCATAAAAAAATAGAGTATACGACCGAATATATCAAACGGCGCATCCTGAACGTCATCCGTAAGAAAAATGGCAGATAAGAATCTTTGCGAAATGGGATCTTTTCAGATGCACTAAAAACAATTTTGTCATCAACACAACAAAAGCGTCGGGATGCGCACCTGCAGCCTAATCACCACTGAGACATTTTGCCCTTACGGTTGTGGACCAGGCCATCATGCTGACAGTTTTCTTCACTTCCCCTCAGGATAACAACATGCTCTTATCTCATTATTAACATTATACTAACATCATCCCCAAACTCCCCTCCCCCCAGTCTCTCTCTCTCTCTCTCTCTCTCTCTCCTCTCTCTCTCTCTCTCTCTCTCTCTCTCTCTCTCTCTCTCTCTCTCATCCCTTCAGCGTGTTTAAATTCAAATCTTTTCCATATCTGTACTTCCATTAATTGCCGTTGCCAACAATGCTGTAAAGCCTTTACGTGCCGATCTTGCACGCTATGTTTCATGCCATAAGCAAATTCATTAGACATTTCAAAAATAAAATGAAATATGAAATATTCAGCAAAATATTTATAGTGCGTTAGCACCTGTCTCAATAGCAATGATTGCACCGCAGTGACCTTCTCTTCTCCGGTTAATCGGAGTAATATAATTTGGTCCTAAATTTATATTCTAATTTAAAATGGCACAACTACATTTACCGAAATGTAATCTCAACATAATAACATAAAGGAACCACAAAGGTACCTCTCGATAATATCCTAAACAACAATGACTGTCAAGAACTGAAGAAAAAAAACTGCCTTTCATCTTTTCCTCCGAAAGCCATAATCCTCTACTGATAAAGGAAGCCTTTCCAGTAACAACAATGGTTTGCAGGCATCAAGGGTTTCTGAAGTACATTAAATGTTGTCTAATGACCCTATCATGAAATGCCTCGGAAGATAAGTGATCCTATTTCAAAAGATCCCTCGCGTGGCTGCCTGCCATTATCTGCATAGATGATCCGGATAAACCGCAAGGCGAGTAGTCTAGACTTGCATTATGGCTCCCGAATTCATTCGGCCGTGCGAGCCATCAGCTATAAATCTGGCGGCCATTAGGAGGCCGCAGAGACACAGGTAGCAATGATTCCTGAAGTCATGATTACGATATATATTACTATTAATGACACGCTGCGACAGTCTACATTCACTGCACTGGCTGTCTTCTGTTATCTCCCGTCTATATTAGTTTGTACAAGTGCGTTCACCGTCGTAAGTTCCTTGCAAGATCTGATTACGCATAATAGCAAGTTATGAGAATTTACGTCCCCTGGCGTTTTCAAATATTGGTTGAGTCCAAGATTTCAGTATGGCAGCTAGTTTTTCCTCATGTAATATCTTAATTTTCACTGGGAAATATTTTCATCTTTTTTCACCATCAATTGCAAAAATAATTAATGATCTTGTTCACCATAATTAGATCCCAATAAGTAAAAGAAAAGAGTCGCATCGCACTGCAGACATAAATGAATTTCAACACCAAAGGGCAATGAGACTTCATAGAAGAAGAGTGAAGAGGTTAAAGCATAAGGAAGGGAGGTGGGGGAAGAGGCAGGGGACTACTGGGGCCATGTTCGAACTGAAAATAGCTTTTAACGATAAAGCAAGAGCAGAGAAAGAATAGCAATATCAGCGCCGAGTTTAGCTGAAAAGGGAACAGTTTTCAGACCATTAATGAGATACTAAAGTCTGCGCAGTCCGTTCGTGCTGACCAATTAACTGACAATCTGCTGTCACTTGCATTGTAAGATTTAAAGTTAATCGCGATCAGGGAGTCTGGCTCTCCTCTAAACGCAAGACTGATAGATTAGTCGGGATTGTTAACTGACACTTAACAAGTCAGATACGAGAAGAGAGCAAAGGTTCTTTCAATGAGGAAAGGATGCTCGCTAACAGGTGCAAAATGTAAAGAACCTTGAGAGAGAGAGAGAGAGAGAGAGAGAGAGAGAGAGAGAGAGAGAGAGAGAGATAGTATGGAAAAGTCTTACTGAAATATAAAAAAATATAAAGAAACAAAGCCTAATCGCCAATTAAATACAGAAACGAGTACTGAGAAGATAATCTGATTAAGGAAGATTCGACACAAGGGCAAAGCAGGAAGTTATGAGAGAAAAAACGAGGGAATTAAAGAGGTACCGGTGGGTGAGGGAGATGGGATAAAGGGGGGGAAAGTTGCCATCAAAACCTCCTTGGCTGCGATGTCGGAAACGGCATTTGCCTCACGTACATCGCTCGGGGAGGGAGAAGGGATGTGAGGAGCTTTTTCAAGGCAGGGGGTGCCTGTTTCGCTCTAATGCCTGAGAGAGAGAGAGAGAGAGAGAGAGAGAGAGAGAGAGAGAGAGAGAGAGAGAGTTCTGTCCTATATTCTTTTACATAAAGTGCTGAATTGATTTAATCACGTTTACTCTCCAGAAACATTAATGATCCATGTCATGATGGAGCAAAATTAATACAAAGACTGTCAACCCTTCTATGAAGGCTGGAGAAAGCCCATGCCTATATATATATATATATATATATATATATATATATATATATATATATATATATATATATATATATATATATATATATATATATATATATATATATATATATATGCTTATTCAAGAACTCAAGAGTTCTGCACTAACAGCCAACGGAAGCTTGAAGATACGATAAATAAAAGAAAGGGGAAAATAGCATCAAGCAAAGCCAATAACGAGAACGAAAAAAGACCCCGACTTAAGGAAACAGAACAGAAATTTTACGTAAAACCGAGATACAGTGACGGGAGTGGTGAAAAAGAAATTTGTCCTTTAGGATAAAGCCCAATATGATTGTATGTATGCTTACGATTCAAAATCAGATGAGTCTCCAGTGCATTAATGAAATTGCTCAGCATCCATAATCTAATAATTTATTAGATAAGAAGCGGATGGTTCACAACTTACCGTGCCTACCTGGTGGCTCTGGCACTTAGTCAAGAGCACATCTTACAAAAGTGATCTCTTAACAGTTGAATGACTTGAGAAAAGCCTATCTGCCACTATCTATCTTGAATCATCATCCAGGGAATCGTGTTCCTTTTGAAGCTATGCATGTAATGCCACATAGAAATGCGAACATCAACAGAAATAACTTCGCGCTTCAACGAAGCTCTCTATCTAGGACTTCTGGCATAACAAGGAGCACCACTGATCTGGGTATTCCTAATTCAGTCAAAGGACCGCCGTCATTTGCCCAACTTGCTAGGATCATATATCAACTGGCTATATCGTATATCAACTGGAAGCCCTTCGCAGGATGCATACCATGCCTCGCCGATCTTTTAATTGAAAGATACAGTTCTCTTCAGTTCTATCTAATTATCAAAGAGGTTACTGTTCATATACTCAGTGCAACGATGCACAGAAAAGAGTTTAGTTTTATATACAACATCCCATGTAAGCTGTCACTTCCTACAGAAAATTACTATATTTCTGGAAACGTCATTTTAACTTGTAATTGAATTTCCTTAACATAAGACTAGCAATAACTTAAAGTGCAAAAACTTGGGTAAAAATGACATTAGGCAGTTCATACAGAGGTTTTCATCGAATACAATGAGATTATCTTGCAGCCGAAAAAAAAAGTCACAAGCCTGGAGCTCTACAGGCCTCACAAACTTCTTGGAATTTTAATGTTAAAGTGGCAATTCAAACTATCTTTCGTGGTCAAACTTGTGCTGTGATTAAAGGATTCAATACTTATTTCAATACATCACGTATCACGCAAAAAGTATATATATGCTATAAGAAAAAAGAAACACAAAAAGTATATATGTGCTATAAGGAAAAAAACACAAAAAGTATATATACGCTATAAGAAAAAAGAAACACAAAAAGTATATATGTGCTATAAGGAAAAAAAACACAAAAAGTATATATATGCTATAAGAAAAAAGAAACAAAGTTAAAAAAGAAAACAAGAACAGTCTACACATACGTACTTGAGCGAGTACATACTGTACCTTTCACGCCTAACCAGAAACCATACATCTGTGCAATGCCCAACGAGTGCATTCAAACTTCCTCAGTTCATCTAGTCGGAACAAATGTATTATTCTAGATTCTAAACCATGTCAAAACATGCATAATCGCCCTTATCATAAGATATGCAACATACAAGATTGAATATATTCTACTTTGAAGAAACACAAGTTGGATATAAGATGAAAAACGTTGTTCAAAAGGAAATGAACTAAACTTCTGGCATGATCTAGGAAGGAAAATATAGCAATCTAACCATAACATTAAATAAAATAAATAAAAAGGCACAAAATACTATAAAAAAAAGACTTACGCTTCAAGCACAGGGAAGCCTAGTTCTTGCCACGAAGACGAGAAATTATTTAACAATAGCTAAAAGTGATTATATATATATATATATATATATATATATATATATATATATATATATATATAAATATATATATATATATATATATATATATATATATATATATATATATATATATATATATATATATATTGGAGTTAGCAACCTCATCCCTGAAGGCTTACTGGGTACCGGCAAGGGTCTCGGTACCGGACAGCCCTGCCTTTCTGGTGCCACACCCAGGAGAACGAAGCGAAAGGTAGGAAAGAAGAAAACACATGCATATATATGTGTATGTGTATATATATATGTATGTATATATATATATAATGTATGAGATCAAAACAAAGTTTTTGAGAGTAGTCTCCAAGTTCTTCGAAACATCACAAAGCAAAAAGAGCGCCGCACTCGAATGAAGCCCTTGCGCGAGCCAACGTACCGTCTCTAAAATAAGGTAACTTCGAAGAAAATAAGCATTTTTCAGGAGGAGCTTTATTTATCTTGTCAAATTAAAGGTCAGAGCATAGGATAGATGAACAGGAGGTGATAACCATGATGGACGAGACAGGGAAGTGGCCCATACATAAAAGAAACAAGGAGATCCCAGATTCCATCAGAAGGAGTTACCCCCGACCGACACCCCCTTACTGCCGGGGCTAAAATTGGCACTACGACAAAGAGGGTAAAACTTCGAACAAATACTAGATCTAGATAAACTGGTCCTTTCAGCTTTTGAGGTTTTATCTTTGACAAATCTGATCTCTGTCGAAATCACTTATTTGAAAGTGCAAATGAATGTTGGCTGTTCTGAGAAGTAATCGTCTTTTATGCATACCGCAGGTTAATAATCCGATAAATTATTCCTGTCTTTTTGACCTTACATTAAAAAGTGCCCGTGTTTTTTTTTTCTCTCTCTCTCTCTCTCTCTCTCGCTCTCTCTCTTTCATCGTTCGCGCTTCCCCGAAAATAAGGTGAAACAAGATCTTATCTCCCGCTCTTTATCCCCTGTAGCATCTCATTCAACATGCTCGCCTCTCAAGCCCTGCCAGCCAGCCTGACTTATCTGTAGCGAGCAGTATTTTTATGATGCATCACATCTCTTTGCCACGTTTTTTCTTCTTCGACTTCTTCACGAGTAAGAGGACGGTGAATTAAGTTCAATGGCCCGAAGATACAAGCTTAGAGCGCATATTCTTCGCATGGTGCAACATTATTTTCCTTTACTGTTACAATCGAAAAGATTAATGCGATTAGAAAATTATATACACATAAAATACGTAAGATAGCCCAGAACATTTAGCTAAGGAACGGGGACTCTTAAGACCACATTTTTAGAAAGGATTTTCCTTTTACCCGGGGCAATTATTATGTAAATTTCATTGACGCTATCCTGTAAATATGCAACAAATAGTACCCTGATAGCTAAGTATAACCTAAATAAAGAAACAACTTAAGATTTAGATTTCCAGTATATGTATTATTTTTGCTGAAACAAACTTTTTAAAATCTATTAATCTAAAATATCAAAAATTTTAGCTTTCCGTAAAGTAATACACTGTACGAAAATTTCTTCAACAAAATGACTTTAGATGTTTTAAGAAAAATGACTGTAAACATTACTTTGAAGATTTAATATATTCAAGACAAAATCCATTGTCAGTCATTGTCAAAAATATTGTTTTAAATGTACTTTTTCAACATTAACCCGTTTACCCAAAGAGAGATTGGCTCCATACGAGAAAACAATTACTGTTATTTCAAATACACACAGTTTATATATATATATATACATATATATATATATATATTTATATATATATATAATTATGCAGATTCACTTACAAGCATTTATACATACAGTATATACATATTTATATATATATATAATTATAGATTCACTTACAAGCATTTATATATATATATATATATATATGCAGATTCACTTTCAAGCATTTATCGTATATAAGTACATACATACATGCATACATATATATATATATATATATATATATATATATATATATATATATATATATATATATATATATATATATATATATATAAAATATACAGTATATATTTGTATGTGTGCGTATGCTTGTGTATTTCTTTTACCATGCGCCTCTTTCCCATTTAGAAGGAGTTATGCCACAAGGGTATAGCCTCCCGATTTCTCAGCAAGTCCTTAGAGATGAGGTTACTACCGTCCCACCCTCCCCCTTTTTACTTGGCCAAGACAGAGGCGTCGACTAGTGTGGAAGGAGCCTGGGGTCAAACCACGACCCTATCAAACGTGGTCAAAGAGCTCTACCACCCAGGCACGTTTATATATATTTATATATATATATATATATATATATATATATATATATATATATATATATATATATATATATATATAAAATAGATGATTGTAAGTGAATCTGTACTAATGTTCGCATGTACAAGAATGCAAGCAGAGATAACACAGTCTTACATATATGACTACTACAAAAGGAACCCTTTGAGGAAAGATAATTCTTAGAAGCTCAACGTGCTTGCATATCCTAATGTCGTGCAGGAACCTGTGGTAAAAGAAATTGCAATATCATTATGAGCTAAGAAGATAATTCTATTCGCAGCCGCAGGATGCCAGTTTTTAATTTTGGATGAAGGCTGGCAAATTTTTCACCAGCGTTTTCAATTACAGACTCTATAAATAAACGAAAGCACCCACGCGGCGTTTGAACAAGTCGTGACGCAAGTACATACCATTCACTTCTGGCGTCCTCTCCAGATAACAGCACGAAATATCATTTGAAAGGCGTTCTTAATTTCCAAAGCTGAGTTTTCTGAGGTTTAGGAGTCTTCATTCATTTTGATTCTACTCTCTGTACTAAAGACAGCCTCATTTGCAAATTCCGACCATTGTTTTATTGTAACTGTAATACGACCTCTCCTTCACGGGTCGACAAGCTCAGATTACCGGTAGCTAGGTTACATAATTGGGCACGATCTCGTCCAATTTCTCTTTTGACGCCGCTTCTTGCACAGGGTTTTCTTCGTAAAGAACAAGGGCTGGCTGGCTCTCTCTCTCTCTCTCTCTCTCTCTCTCTCTCTCTCTCTCTCTCTCTCTCTCTCTCTCTCTCTCTCTCTCATATATATATATATATATATATATATATATATATATATATATATATATATATATGTGTGTGTGTGTGTGTGTGTATATGTATGTATATATATATACATATATATATACATACATCATGTAATATGCATGCATAATTATATATACAATTACACACACAATGAATATGCATCAATTTCAAGGATGATATATAAGCACAAAAAACGGTAATGTCTATGAATTTACAATTATCACTAATACGTCACCACCGCGGTAATTGGCATTCACCACCTACATTCCTCCATATTTTGAGCCTTGCCATTCATCAAATCCTCTTTTTCACCTTCAAATTTTTTATCATTATTTTTAAAAGTCCTTCTCTCCATATTGAAATATTTTATTTTTCTCGTTTTTCCCATTTATTTGTACTAACTACACAGTTTTACTTATAAAGCAAGCAGTAAACTTCCATTTTCTTCTTCCTCCATCTAGCCTCATCTCTAAACATTCTAATTTCCTTTCTGGTCCCTGACCCATCATTGCCAATGTTCATTCCAAATTATATTGGCTGCTACTTTTAATCTATTAATACCTTCCGTTAATACCTTCACTCTTCCGTTAATACCTTCACTCTTTCGTTAAACTCTTTCAAAGACATTTTTATCAAACACCTACAGATATAAGAATTTTGCTTTCTAACCAACTGCACAATATTCCTGGTATACCACAGATCATCTTAAACTGCTCAGCCTTCCTCGTTTCATATTTTTTTTTTCACATTCAAAGTATCTTTTCTCGACATCACTCACGGTATTCAAGAAACTTCAGTGCATAATTTCGACTTAAATCTTTTCTCCCACGACTTCAAGAAGTAGCACTTCTTCCAGTTACAGAATTCAAAGCCCTTCCAAGTCCTGCTGAAATGGGGGAAAAAAATGCACCTTTCTTTTATAAAATACTATGCTTCTCTGGTATGAAGTTTTTTCTGCAACTATTTTGTTTCAAACATAAGGAAATAACGCAGAAATTCAAAGGTTCTGATGGAATTAAAAAGGAAAGACGAAAATATATATAAAAAAAAAAACAAGAATATGGGAAAAAAATGAAAAAGCGTTCAATTACAAACCGCATCTGGTAAAAAGTGACCAGTAGATTCTATATTTAAACAGGAAATAAGATTGAAAAAAAGGGATGCGGGGAACTACTTGGTTGAATTTCGAGTTAGCAGCGTACAGTTACATCAGACTAAACGAATCCTTTGTCCTAAGAAAAAAAAAATCTTTATCGATCTCGCATAAAAGGAAGATAGCAGGTAATGGTATCTGATCCTATTATCAAGTTTGGTTACATAACCACATTTAACGCAACACCGAGTGCTCTGATAGAACTCATTTGTGTTAACACTCACCGTCATTAAGATGATTCTATCAACTCTATTTCAGTCCCCACTCAAATGAAAAAAGAAACTAGCAATTAAATACACAAATCTTACACACGCACACATACAAACATATACATGTAACCAGGCACAAACACAAACAAGTGTGTGCATATAAAAATATATATATATATATACATATATACATATACACACATATATATACATATATACAAATACACACACACACACATATATATAAATACACGTGTGTGTGCGCGTCTGCGTGCGCGCTCATGTATATGCCTTACTATTAAAATTCATTATCAAATAATTAAAATAAAACAAATTTTAAAAAATTGAGAGAGAGAGAGAGAGAGAGAGAGAGAGAGAGAGAGAGAGAGAGAGAGAGTAAAGGAAGCAATCATACTTGACATTTAAAACAAAATTAAAGCTCCACACACACACACACACACACACAGAAAGACTTGCGACTTACTTGAGTAAAACAATAAATCAGGCCATATCGGATTAACTAAGAAATTTCCACATGTGAATCTTTACCCAAACATTTTAAATTTCACGAACACATCTACATAATTATTTTGAAACAATGTGTATGACCAAAGGGGAAGAGTAAATTCGTGAAGTAAAATAAGCAAAGCTGGCCAAGAGTCATTCGAATGAAACTGCATCACAACACAATTGTAAGAGAGTAGAATCATTCCCTCAAAATCATCATCTACAGAAAAAGCAATTATAGGGCTTACAATCATAACTATCTCGAACTAAAATAAACACATACAACAGTAAATAGAATTTAAATATTTAAGAATTCGTCACATATGAATCTCCAAATGCTTCAAGATTCGTACAGTATTAAAACATTTTTTTTGGATACTTCTCGTTCAACGATACTTCATAAGAGCCATGCTGACACAGATACCTATTTTCACTGCTACAGCACAGGTGGTATTTTATAATTAAGCCGGAATATCGCCTCTGATTACGTTCGCATGGTTCCTAAAATAAAATACGGCGGTTGGAATGAAAACACGCACTTTCAACATCGTTCCAAGATTTTTTTTTAGAAGACTGGAGCGATTTTACATGCTAGATTTATTTTTAATACGACATTCAGATATCAAATAATTTCGCATATTGAAAAATATGGATTAATTACCAATTTCGAACACTCCACTTGGCGAATTTTAAATCCATTTAGGTTTTTAAAACTAATAATCCTGATATTTCGAAAATCATCTGGAAAGTACGGAGGAATAATCAGATATATATTTAAAGACTCTCATGCACCACAAAAACAATAAAAAAAATACTTATAAAATAGTCAGCTCTTACTAAGAGATCATCAGAGCCTTTAGTTAACAAAATTTTTATTGAAATGGTTCCGTCAACATGTCGTCTATTCGCAGAGAGTAATCTTACTGTACGATATAATACTGCCTGTCATATGTCTCTACTGTAAAACTCAGCAGTAAGTTGTTCACTGTCAATCTAGTCGGTTAAGAAATTTGATACAATGCACAATTATAGGCCTAATTACTTTACTATCACCGGAGCTAAACGAACTAAGCAAGACAACTAGATTATAAAGAAATTTCAAGACCACCTACGTCAACTGGTCGAGTCACTCTAGCGTATTTAATTGTTGGATAAAGATAACCGTTAACAGATTAGATTTTTTTAGGAGAGAATTATTCATCATTTTCCCAACAGTAAGTATCTCAGCTATTAAAATATACGAGCAGTTACCACAGAGAGATGATACTGCAGCCTCTCTCTCTGAATTCATTAAGTTTCGATAGAAAGTCAACGCCGATATGCCTGTAACGGAAACAGACGACATTCACTGAAAATTATATAATCAGAACACGAAAATGAATAACGGAAATATCAACATTTACATCTAAGTGCATCTGTCTGCATATGCAAAGTTATGCCTAATAAAAACACACAAGTATGTGTATATATATATAAAATATATAATATATATATATATATAAATGTGTGTGTGTGTGTGTAACGTGCATATATATATATATATATATATATATATATATATATATATATATATATATATATATATATATATATATATATATATATATATATATATAAGACGAAAACCCAATTCTTGATCACGTCCTGATCTCCACAATTCCACAGAATATATCGCAGAAAAAATATAACAAATTTAAACGCAGGGTTTTTGCAGAATAAGTGAGTGCGGAGGAGTTGCAATATCGCCGAGGCCGCACCCATCTATCCGGGCCTCCCACACCTAGAGGCATGCGAGCGCACGCACCTACATACATACACACACACATACAGGGCACAGACTTAACTAGTTTCTGGTCTCGCTCCGCTGCGCAGGTATATCCGCCCTCGAGGAACAAAACAAACCCTTTCAGACCACCGCGGGTATTATTGGTAGCTTCATATACATATATGCAAGGGGCCGACGGATGCTGACTTGACTGTTCAGCAGCAACGCGTTAAGCATCAAGGTACAAATATGGAATAAAAAACTATGACCTAGATATAATGGCAGCAGCATGATGATGATGATGATTACTGTTTATCGTCCCACTTTAATAGTGCTTGTATGACCAGATTCACATGCTTTAGGAGCATGAAGAGAATGATGGTAAGTCCTCCAGTAATGCCGTTAAATCAACTCAGATTCCTGCTAACGTAGTTACTTTTTATATACCAAATTTGCAATCTTAGTTTATCTAAAGGTTTTAGCATCACTCTCCTCCTTTCAAAGCCCTCAAAAACAAGTATAAAAAAGACAGGTTTGAAAATAATCCTCTGATGAGAGAAACTCATGGCACCATCCTCCAAAGACATTCATAGACATGTAAAATTAAGACTGAAATAACGGCATGAGACAGATATCCGAGGAAGTAAAACCCATGGGCGAGCATTAGTCTAAAGCAGGTCAAGAAAGACATCTCCTGAAGTTATGGACAAAGCTCTCTGCCGGGGTGAACAAACGAATGATCTTGGCAGGAATAAGAGTAGCTCGAATGGACAAGAAAACAGCTTGAACTAATCTTTACTTGATTGCTAAGGCAATCTAGTAATCAAAGCGACATTTAATGAGAGAATAGGGCACGAAGATCCGTGTTCTATTTTGAATATACAGCCAACTATGGCAGGCAAAGAAAGAATGAGTCACCTTGCATGTTTTCGTTATAAGAACGGGAGAAATCTAATCTTACACGATTTCTCTTTGGTTACTTCGTTTTACTTATCTGTGCGAATCTAGATTACCTATGATTTTCGATCCCTTTCAAACACTTTAGGAGAGCCATGGCCTTAATTGCGCCCCTCTACGTTTCCTTTCGTAAATTATAAAACGAAAACAAAGGTTATAAATTCTTTTCAACGCCTCCTGTGCATTTAGCTGTAAGCAACCATCCAGGTGGAGTCTATTGCACAGGATACCTAAATAATGACATAATTACCAACTAATTAGTAAGAATCTTGATATTACGGTCAGAAAGCCTTTTCGAAACATTCAAGTAAATAATTCGCCGAAGTTTCTTCGGCGCAATCGAGTTTTCTGTACAGCGTACATTGCTGTATGAAGCTCTCAGCCACGGCCCATGAATCTTTCAGCCAAGGCCCGGTGGTGGCCTGTGTTGTTGGCACTTATAGCGGTACCAGACGCACAGTCATGGCTAAATTTAACCTTATATAAAATTAAAAACTACTTAGGCTAGAGGGCTGCAATTTAGTATGTTTGATGACTGGAGGGTGGATGATCAACATACCAATTTGTAGCCCTCTAGCCTTAGTAGTTTTTAAGATCTGAAGACGGACAGAAAAAGTGCGGACGAACAGACAAATAGCCATCTCAATAGTTTCTTTTACAGAAAACTAAAAATGGGCCACGAGGACTCATAAAGGCCATTATTTCCTAAATTTCCCATATCCCATACAATTGCCAATGGCATGTGTTCCTTAAACACAGTAATATCATAAAAAAATAAACCCAATATATATAAACTAAACGCATAAGCGATTAACTGCACAAATGTACACCTGAACTTGTATGAAGACAACTGAGGCAAGGCTATCAAAAGAACAGAAACATGCATGAAATCACTGGGCAGCAATAAATATTATTAAGGTATAATAATTTACCAAGGAAAACGGATTTCACAAGTATTCATGGAAAAAGACGAAGTTACAACTGAAAAAAAGATATAAACTCATTCGTTATAACTTTCTCTCAACCTGTTATGTCTTGTAGGTCACACGCAAGTTAATCCATACAAGCTGCATATTTCTTTTTTCAGTATTAACGACTTCCTTTCCGTAAATAAGAAATGATGCACACAGTAGTAACTAATTTTGTTCATCGCCACAAAAATTAATTTGGACATCATTGTAAAAGTCTGAAGTTAAAATAATGATTTATGAAATTAAGGCTGTTAGGTCACTTTCGGACATTCAGCGCATAAGACAATGATAAAAGGAAGTTAGAGTGGTTGTGCAGAAAGATGGAAATTAAGTACAAGATCTAAGGGTGGAACTGACAGAAAAACCCCACAGTTACACTCAGAAATGACAGTTAGAAAGGTTGGACAGCAAGAATGAAAAAAGGAACTGTAGATGGAGGTAAAAAGGTCAAAAGTGTGTGCAACTAGAGATCGAACGGACGCTTACACACCCTTTAGTAAATGTCTAGTGCAAAAAGAGGTACGCTCATGGAACTAACCTCCTACGGAGCTGAAGTTGAAATCATTTCATAAAATCCTCAGGGCATTATATTTTTTCCTATTATAAATGTGAGAAAATCAAAACTGTCAATACATCACGTATAAACTAAGTTTAATCCCAACCCAATTATTAGCAAAAGGAGCATACTATCTTGACAATCTGAAAATCTGAAAATCTGACAACCTGACATGCCAGTTAAGTTCAAATTTTGATTATATCAATTATTTTCATTATAATTTCTAATATTTATATTAATTAATTCCAAAAAGACATTACTAACCAACGTTCAATGCACAGCAAGAAATCCTTGAACGGGAAAGTGAATCAGTACAGGCTACACCTTAATAAACCATTCAAACTTAATAAACCATTCAAACAAATATATAACAATATATAGACACAAATATATATATATATATGATTGACAAGGAGATAGTCGGTCATATAGATGGTATTTATTTAACACGTGGCTAAAAGAAAATTTACAAATTAAAATACATGGAATAAAATCGACTTACGTCATGTTATATAAGTTGAAAAACAAGGAGTTCATAAAAGCACCTGCTGTACAAAGGTTACTGAATGACCGGTTTCGACTTTTTCTATGCCATTGAAGAAAGAGCTGGATGTGAGTTCAACTTAGGAACTAGCTGTTTTATGAATAAATCAATATACTGTACATGCTTGTTTGGCCTAAAACAGAGGTCCAAATAGAGTGGGACTAGAATTCACACGACTAGATTGTCAATGGAAGCAGTCAAATTCGTTGGTTATACAGTAAATTGGGTACTTTGTTTTTGGATGTGACAATCATTAAATAAACAAACATTAAATATAAATATACATATATATATATATATATATATATATATATATATATATATATATATATATATATATATATATATATATATATATATATATAATATATATATATATATATATTATATATATATATATATATATATAATCATGTAACACACAATCACATTATTGGAATGAAATAATTTCTGACTCATCAGGATCAGGCAGGTTTTTCAATTGAAGGCTTTTGATGGTCAATAGACAGGTGGAGTGTTTCTCTAAATTTAATGAAAAATATTAACAAAACAAAATGAATATTTACTTATGAAACAAAACATACGCAGTAAATGGATCCCTTTGTAAATAACATCATTGTTCCAAAAACTAACTGATCTTACTTGCCCATCATTATTCAATTCACTCAATTTCCTCACGTCCGACTGAGGCTGGCTCCTGCTTCCTCATGCCAGCTCGCCAGTAACTCCAAGTCTTTTCTTAGTCTTTCGTTTGCTTTCCTAAGCAGTTCTTTGTCATCAAAGGTTCTCTAAGTTGCGGAGCAACATTTGTTTTCGCCCGCAGATTTCTGCAGCTTCAAAAGATTCTTTCTCCTCCATGCGGCTGGCCAGCATCGCTATCTTTCTCCGGTCGACGGTCTGTTCGTTTGCAGTAAATCATCTTGCTGACCGGGCTTCATTCTTTTCTTGAGCTGACGTTGAAGAGCCATTTTCTCTCGACAGCTTTCCAACTTGCTCCTGCAGTTCTCGAACGTTGAACTGAGGGCTTCTTCTCAGTCTTACAGTCCTCGGATTCGTTTTAGTCACCTGCATCCTTTATTCTCCCATCTAACGCAGTTCCCGTCTCCAGCTGACCTGCTACTTCCTCTCTTGTTGACGCAGTTGCCAACTGGAGCTTGCCAACTGGAGCAGTCAAGCTAATTACTTTGTTGTTCATGGTATACTCGCGCCTTGGATTTCTCGAACAGCGTGGGCAGCGTTCATGGTCAGTTGCTTATTTTCTGCTTCATCCCAGTTATCTCATCTTCAGCTTGGTTTCTGAGTCGCCGTTTTCGTCAGCTGGTTTTCGTTCCGAGCTAAAGGATCTGTCCTCCAAGACTGCTGTTCCATCTTCTGCTTGCAAAAACCGTCCTGTTTACGACTGCACTCCTTTTCTTTTTCCAGTTTCTTCTCTGCATCTCCTCCTTTTTTCTTTCTCTTTTATTGAAGAACATTTTCAAGATCATGAACTTTGGTGAAGTTCATTCATGATTCAACAGCGTCACAGATTCTTCCCCTCTTCTATTTCGGAGACGAACTTTTCCCTTGCAATGCTTGAACTTTTCCATTGTGATCTTCATCAACGATTTTCATCTTAATGTTCTCAGTATGTTGCCTGTTACAGCGCTAAGACAATCCAGAAACAGCAACCAATAGAAAATTCTTTTCCAAAGGCGGTTTCCAGACCTGAGTCCATTTGAGGATTCCGCTAAGATTCCACTGCGTAAAAGCACGCCAAAAACTGCTTCAGGGGTCTGGCAAGGCAAAGGCTTCAGATTCATTTCGAGGCTACCGTAACAGAACAACACAAAAGCAAAGGCAGTTTAAATTCAGCCATTTCCTCTCTCATTTATATTTTCAGTAAGTTTTTTCTGTAGAATTTCAAGAAACAAAGTTTTTCTAGAATTTTTTTTTTCCAGACTTATGCATTTAAAAAAATCCATAAAAATGTTAAACCTCAGCCTGTATGGCCAATCAAAACAACAACCAAGCAAGGCAGTTTCAGACTTAAGTCCATTTAAAGCAGAAGGTGGTTTCCTGAGGTCATTTGATAGATTCCCGCTGGTCCTGGCACAAAACCACCAAAAAACTGCTGCTGGGCAGGTGAAGTAGGTTGTGGGTCCATTTCGGAGTCTGTACCAAAAGAGGAAACTCTTCAACTTATATTTACCTCCCTATTACATTCTTCTTTATGTTTTTCAGAATTTCATGAACTTTCCTAGATTAAAGCCTAGCACTCTTTTCTTTTTTTAATTTCTGCATCAACAAATCCAAAAAACGTCAAAAAAAAAACCATACGAACTCACTCCGATCTGTTTCCATCACTAACATACCTCTTAATCCCAAACTACTCTTTTATTACTTTTTCTCACAAAAAGACTTACAGGCTGCTCTATGAGTAAGAGCCCACGCATAAGCCAGCTATTTTCAAACAACAGTAGACACCACACCTGTCTCAGACCCACTTTCTCTCTCTCCCCTTTCTCTAGACAGACTATACTGAGAAATGAATTTGTATCAGACAGAAATAGATGACAGAATTCTCCATTGGCCGGGCCGAGAATCGAACGCGGGCCTAGAGAAAGTGCTAGCCGATATATATCGACTCAGTCAATGAGAAACTATATATATATATATATATATATATATATATATATATATATATATGTTATATATATATATATAATACATATATATATTATATATATATATATATATATATATATATATATATATATATATATATATTATATATGTGTATATATATATATAAATATAAATATATATTTATATATATACACATACATACATACACACATGTTATACACATATGTATATATATAATATATGTATGTATGTGTATATTGTTATATATAATGCTCAGCACATCGGGAAATATCGGCGCTATTGTCTTTTTACCGGGATCCACTAATTACCCTGCCCATTACCAGAATTATTAAACAGGTTAAACTGATGGTGGAGAAGGGAGGATTTCTTCAGAAAGCATTTTCAAACAGTCCACATTATCAAGTATCCGTATAATGGACTGTTTGTCCAAGAAAGCTTAAAAATCTTTTCTCGATCAAAAACCCGTTAGATACCATCCAGTTTGAATGAGGTCATTTTAGTAATATATATATAGAAAGAAATATATATATATTTATATATATATATATATATATATATATATATATATATATATACACATATATATATTAGTTATTACATTGCCATTTCAATTTCAAGAAATCGAGGAAATATTGTTTATTTATATACTGACACCTTGATCTGGTGGAAAGTAAGCACGATGATGGTATGATGATGCTGATGATACTGACTCATGTGTTGATGTTTCTGTGCCATACCCATGGAATTGTTGAATACAATTATAATAACTCCAAGAAATTGATAATACAGTGAATTATAGACTCATAAGGTAATTGGATTTGAAAAACTTGACTCTATGAATGCATTACTAAATTTTTTCCTTCAGGAACATATGATCAAGCAGTCAAAGAATCGATTAGATATTTACTGTGATAGCTAAGAAGCAAACTTTGTTGTCTAAAAGATCTAGTTATCATCGTGGACAAGATTTTAACTTCCATGGATATAAAAGCTTTTGTTGCAGTAAAAATGGGGTTAGTTCACACACCTACCATTGAAAGTCATTTTAGTGAAAATAGCTTCATATTAGCTTCAGATTGATATTCTAGAGAAAGGATGGTTAGTATCACTGACAAAGATATCAGTATTATTATGTACATATTATGAGATATACCATTTACACAGAGAATGTACAATAAGTGTTGCAATGTGAACATGTGAATATATACACTACTGTACCAAACACTTCTTCCATTTTTTTTATCACTTAGGTCAATCTCTTTTAACATGAGATGGCCAAAAAGAATTAATTATCTACAGAAAATATATGCTTAAAGATGTAGTAAAATTTTTTTATTAAACTGGAAGCATTTCAAATTTCTGTGTAAAATGTGCACTTAGCTGGAAATGAGAGTCAAAATGAATTCCCCAGCGAAAGAGCTAAGAACACATTAAGGAAGTAGAAAAATAGCATTTTTTTTTTTGTCCCCTCAAAACTTTAGCCTTTAAAACAAGAGGAAGTGGAAATGAAAATTGTAGTAATGTTACCAAAGAGTTCTTGGTGACACATGCATATCAGTGCTTCATAAAAATATGAGTGTATATGTATACGAAATCCCATTGTAATTTACGCAACGTCCTAATTCAGGAAACCTTTATTTTATACTTCACAAACTTTGTGTCTTACAACAACTAAGTTGCAAACTTGGTGACCTCGAAAAAGGTTATGAGGTGTGAAACGAAATAGTATATGAACTTAGTACACCCGTAGCGAATAATACCTGAAGCTTAGAGATTGCTATGAAATATGTAAACATAATATGTACATATATAATATATAAATAAATAAATAAATATGTGTATGAATGTGCGTGCGTGTATATACATATACGTGTATGCATGTACATGTTTGTATACATATAAGTTTTTACCGCAGAGCAATACTATATTATAGCCTTCCTTCACATGTTAAGGCAGCTTTTATGACGAAATTACTTCGACTGTAATAATAAAATTTATTTAGTTTCTGAACTAGAAAGAGTATGTAGCTCGACAAAAAGTTAATTATCAGAGCAAGAGCTCAGAGAGAGAGAGAGAGAGAGAGAGAGAGAGAGAGAGAGAGAGATTAACAGTTTAAAAAAAAACCGTTTGGCCGCAGATAATATAACACAACTCATCCATTCACTTGTTTTTGGTATTTTGTGTCCCTGACAGAACAAATGATCTTTTTTTTTTTTTAAGTTTTTGCTCGTTTTTCGAACGAACCTTACTTTCACCACAGGCAACATGAGTGGTTTACAAACAAAATTATCAATCTCTCTCTCTCTCTCTCTCTCTCTCTCTCTCTCTCTCTCTCTCTCTCTCTCTCTCTCTCTCTCTCTCTACTTCTAAGCGAAGAGAGTGAAGACAGGGATAAAAATTGCGAAAAAAGACAATTGATGGCTGGTCATAAACATGAGTTATGCATCTTCTTTCTGTGAATGTTTAAGATATCAAATGTGTTTATGGAACTCTGCAACGGACTAACTTGTTTCGTGAGGGTGGCAAATGAGCCGCACATCTTAAGAATATAAAAAAATGAAGTTATTAAAGAGAATAATAAAAAAATAATGAACCTTATAGAATATTTACTTTATTACATTCTTATGTAACGCTAAGTGCACGTGGTGTAACTTTTTTTTTTGCAACAAACCTTGGCCACAGCCCAGATCCTGTGTATTTCATAAAAACACCATAGAAGAGAGAGAGAGAGAGAGAGAGAGAGAGAGAGAGAGAGAGAGAGAGAGAGAGAATGAATCATAATGTTTAATAGGCGATTTTACTATTCCTGCATGGCAATACTCATTGTCTGATGTGTCGAGATTACCATGAGAAATACACACGAGACAATTTCAACAATAGAGAAAATCGAACAGGACGTCAAAATGATGTCAACTTCTAGATACTTTCTAGCAAAGTAAATAAGTGAGAACCGGAGCGCACCCCTCCCCCTTTCCCTCTCTCTCTCTTTTAGCCCTTCGTTGGCTGAGTCGGTTGAGCTTCAGACTGTCACACGATGGGCCGGAGTTCAATTCCCCCGACCGGCTGATGAAGAGTTAGAGGAATTTATTTCTGGTGATAGAAATTCACTTCTCGCTATAATGTGGTTCGGACTCCACAATAAGCTGTAGGTCCCGTTGCTAAGTAACCAATTGGTTCTTAGCCACGTAAAATAAGTCTAATCCTTCGGGCCAGCCCTAGGAGAGCTGTTAATCAGCTCAGTGGTCTGGTAAAACTAAGGTATACTTAACTTAACTCTACCTCACCCTCTCTCCTTTTGTTTTTATTTATCTTCTTTACTCTTTGTATATAACTACACCACTGTATTCAAGTGATAATTAAAATCCCATGAGAAAAATTATTTTCTGAACTAACCCTATCCCCTCTTTCAATTTAGGAAATGTACTGATAACTACAAACATCATCCGAGTGTAAAATTCATTCATATTGTAATATCATTTCTTATCTCTCTGAAAACAAAAACTTGTTTCGTCCACTAATGGAAATCGGTTCTCTCTGCTGAGACAGAAATAGAGTGACCATACTAATATAAGCAACGTGATAATAATTTCATTAAGAGTAAATCGCAACCGAATACGATCAAAGGTCAACACGAGATAATCACACAGAATAGTCAGACTAATACCGATACCGAAGGCCAATGACTATCAAGGAGCAAACATATAAAAGGGTTAACTTGAAAACAAAATTATTAACCACAATATAGTTCACCACATAAACAAGGAAAGAAAATGGGTATCATAGCTATGCATGAGAGCTCCTCATGAACAATGACGAAATCATCATATTAAGCACTATAACATTAAAGCAAAATTTTAGGGCAGATTATCAGAGTCAAATTGACGCAAACGTTGACCTTCACAATTCAAAGACATGGGGTGAAAATACACCAATGTGTAATAGTTCTTCAGTAAAGCGTTAATTAACATCTGACAGACCCAACAAAATTTCTAATCTATCTTAGAATCTAACATTAATCCAAATTTAGGACCATAAAAAAAAGACGGTATTAACATTTTTCTCTGGCTAGATATATTTCGTTTGGAACTGATTATAATAGAACTACACTAGACGTATAGAAAGAATGAACAAAGACACACATGCATACATATACACACACATACACATAAAAACACACACACACATATATAATATATATATACATACATACCGTACATATACGTACATATCCTCTCGCTTTACGTTTCGTTTCCAGCTTCTTGCTTTATTGTATAACTAAGTTAAAGCAGTATCAAACTGATAACACGTCTTTACCACAACATCCTTAAAACAACCTTCCATCGCCCCAAAGAGCGATGGAAATTGGAGTAATACTTTTCTAGTCATAATTACGAGTGAGAGTACAATAGATTTAGCTCGCATAAACAAAAAGTTATTCCTTTTCTAAGGCGTGCAATCTATCAAAAAAAGTCTCATAAACTCTCTTTGATTCAGTTAAACAAATGATTAAATATCACTTAATAACACTAAAAAATGGCCTTCTAAATTTCTAATACATTTCAATATTTAATCAACATATGATTCCTGTGAATTTAACTGCAAAATGCCATAAACTCTCACAACTCAATAAATTACCACCTTACATCATCAGAGCTAACAGCACAGAAGAATGAGTCAACGTAAATACTTTTCTCCAGATAAGAGAAAACACATTAGTTACATTACCAAAATATTTGTTCAGTCAAGCCTAGCAGCACGCATAAGAATAATTCAACGTAAATTCACTTCTATAAAGAAGAATAAAATCATTAGTTACATTCCCAAAATATTATGCAAGTATTTTACCGAGATATATACTGCACCCAGAGAATATAAATTAGGGTGTAACCCAAAATGCACCAACATTTCTGGATGTGGGTGGCTTATTTCCCCTTCGTTTCCTATTTATTCACTTATTTTGAAGGAAAAGCTGCATCAAACAAGGCAAACTCGAGGGACGGAAATGCACTACAGTCGAGAACGCTGATGGGTCCGATTATGAGGCGATGTATACAATATCAAGCGTTTTGCAAGTTAAATCTTTGGAGGCACTTAAACCTAAAACTGTTTTTGTAAATATTATTATACAGCCGAACCATTATACAGACTTGCCTGTTCCATATACGTCCATTTAACTTACCTGAAACGAAAGAAGATAAATAGTATTAGTTTACGAGAAAATCACAGTCACTTCAATTTCCGCTATTTGTTCATCTATAAAAGGTAAATTTCAGTTCTTATGGCTACGGTACCAATAATCTTAGATCAAGGTGGTGAATTTACCAAACGCAAAAGTAGATATTCAATGTCTGGAACATTAATTAAACAATATAACACCAAACATTACATGTACTGTGAAACTGTTATAATTTTTTTAGAAGAGAATTACGAGCCATGTACAACATAAAATTTGTTTCCGAGTCTCCTTCAAAGACACGAGCATAATCGAAGCTCACAGATACTTTTCAATTAATAAATAAATTAATCTGATCTTCATGAAAAAACTAAATATTTGTAATGAATTTTTTCAAAGCTATCCTCTTTACCTTTTACAATGCATTAAACATGAATATTTCGTTGTTGGAAATAGATATGTTCGGCCACTATTTCTCTTGTTGTGTACCATGCGCGTGGGAACAGGAGCTTCCCATCAATCATAACTGCATTTCAGCAGCTCCCCTAACCTGAAGATGATGATCTGTTGAGTACGATACAGATCAGGATTTTACATCTTTCCTCGTCCGTTCTTTTCTCTTTTTGAGAGACAGGTAAGAGGGGTTGGCCTCAGTGTCCGTATCATAATAGGATAAACCAGCTTTGTCTAATTTTTAACATTTCTGTTACTTGAAGAAAAATCCATTCCATGCTATCAGTGAACAACAACAAAAGAATATACTACTATTGTGTCACAGTGACTATTATTGTGGAAGTGGTAATTTCATCAGCTTTTAATCTCAAATCATGTTATGCACAATATTTACAAGGACCCAGGACACAACGAGCTCAAAGCCTTGACTAACTGTTAGAAAGGACTCTATTTTTTGGCATGAAAAACTAAAACGAAAGCGAAAATAAAGTGACAATGTCTTATGAATAGCAAGACATTGACAAAAGAAGACCATAGTACGGAAGTGAAAAAATAGTAAAATATACGACAAAGCATATGCAGCAATGAAATGTAAATGGTTTAATTCATCTGAATAATCTGAGATGTGCTTATACCTCAAGTCATTTTTTTAGTATGTTCATCTTACGCTTACTTTTGGAAAGACGATGCAACAATCTCAAAGAATAAAAAGAAAAACAAATAAATCCAAATCAATGAGGCAGTACCACATTTCTCTCAACAAATTATTAAAAAATGGTTCATGTAAATAATTTTGGAAGTATAATACACTTACAACACAGAGTGATCGCCAATCATATTTGTAAATTATACTTGCCAATTATTATCAGTATTGTAATGACATCTATGCTCTTTCCGGTAGTTCACAGAGAACTTTTCATGACAGGAACTGAAGGTTATAATATACGAAGCAACCATGCTGATGTTAGTATTACTTTTATAAAAATTGCATACAAAACAATAAAAGTATTAACATGTCACATTTACCTAAAGAAAATAGTCGTACTTTATAAGTTTATCGCTGTCTACCTGACAAGGTAATATGAAACCAGTGGTTAATTCATTCATACTACAATGGCCGATCTACTAATGGACTTACTGTAAATGAACTTGCACAGCTTGGAAACGCCCCCAAACAAAAAAGTACCGAAACCTCATCAGCAGGACAGCAGCAATAATCGCAGAATCTTTATACTTGTCTTTCACACACACTGCCGTACTCAGAACTGGCACCCACTTCTAATCTTTCTGACACTGAGGCGATGTACTTCCTTTGTCTCCTACTTCTTTACTTTTGAAACGTCTTTCAGTCTTTCCAAATGACTTTATATATATATATATATATATATATATATATATATATATATATATATATATATATGTGTGTGTGTGTGTGTATATATATATATATATTGTAAAGTAGCGCCAAAATAAGCTAGGAAACTCTTCTCCTTCCCTGCTTTGGGTTGGTTTGAACCTTTGAAGGTCGGGGAAATAGGGGCTCAGAGAAAATATAATAGTTTGGGGACAGTAAACTGGCTTTGCACTGTTTTCTTTGGTACAGGGAAAGAAAATCGTTTTCTATGATATCCGGGTGCGACCTGGGTCAGGACATCGCCCCCCCCCCCCTACCCCTGTCCAGAAGCAATAAAAGGTCAGGGCCAGGACAACTCCCCACACGCGCTCACTAGTTTAAGCCGAGAACAAGTCCAGTCTCGGGCCGTTGCCCCTGCCCTCCTCTTCCGCTCGCCGCCACGTGGATCCCATCGCCGCCCCTGTGCCCCGTGTTCCATTCCACGTGGCCTTAGAAGACTGCAAAGGGGATTGCAAGTCTTCCAAACGCGAGCTGACATTAAACGGCGGCCTTTTCATCATCCCAAGGGCGCCCTTTTCCGCCCCAATCTACGACTTGAAGAAATACCTTGAGAGGGAGGCTACCATTTGTCCACGCTCCCACACGTGTTTCTCGGCAGAAGACGTCGTCATCCCTGCGCCCCTACAAATGTGGTAATGTACCCAAAACGAGTTGCTAGTCACGATTACTTAGCCCTTTTGCATTTATTAATCTCTGGGCCTATAACTTTGTGTTCCCTGATATTCCTTGGTTCAAGCCAGGCCCACGTGTTCACAGCTTCTTTCCTCTGAGTCACAAGTAACGCCTGGGGAGTCCTTGGCGCCTTCAGTGCACCCCGAGTAATTCAATCCCAAATTCCAGCATTAGATGTGTAACGTGGGTCCAAATATCGTTTCAGAAAGACGCCTGTAGCAGAATTATCCTTGGTCCGTGTTCCTGGCATTCCTAAGCTCCCCCTTCAGGAGGACCTCTACGGCAGTAATTTACCGTATTTTCAGTTAATTTTCCTTTTGACCTTGTGTGCTATCAAATATAACTATTTTTATATCCACGTGTTTCACGCACTTCCCCTAGTGAAGAGCCCTCCGCTCCGTGTACTTCTTTTTTTTGTTTGTGTTTTATATGTCCTGGGTATCTTACAAGGCCATTTTCGAGTAAAGTAATAATTGTGGAGTCATAAGATCCACCTGCACCAGGAAACATATAAAAATGGCGACCTGACCAGTGATTCTTGTAATGATTGCACCCCCCCCCTCTTCCCCTTTGTTGTTTGTGTTGCAATTTGTGAAATCAGCAATTAGCTCAGCTAAGCTGGATACGAGACAGATTACGAACCTTTGAAAAGCCAGCGCAACAGGCCAAGGAAATTCTGCGTAAGTAAAACTGTGTTTATTTAGCGTAGGACGCTGTAGAAAACGTGACTAGTCCTAGGAATTTTTTTTATAGTAGGGCGCATGTCCGAGGAAAACGAGAGAGAGAATCGCCGAAACTTAGCTTTGGAAGCCTTTGCACGCGGCTTGCATGCCATTCAATTAGGTTATACAGGTGATAAATCATTAAAGGAATAGTGCGCATATTCCTCCTGTAGAAACGAGTGATTTCGAAACCGAATCATTAGATATAGCCTAGGCGCGAGACCTCGACGTCAACCACGTGTTCGAAAGTCAGATTAGCATTGCTGACGCATTTTTACCCTCTCTCTCTCTCGTTTTAGAAATAGGAGCGAAAGCGTATATTATACGCCCAGGACGAAAAGGGTCAACAACCGTGTTTACGTCGTTCATTCATTTGGCGCAGACGGCCTTGACCGTCCATTCCGTGGCCCAGTTAGGAAAACATTTGTTTGTTTGATTTGCTTCGCTATACCAAATTGTTTTGCATTATTGGGGGTCTGGCATTATATGTTCTGTATTGTTCTGGGTTTTTTTGTGTGTTTGTTTTGTGCTGTTACTACGGCTGCGTGTGTTGCCTATCTGTTGTGAATGTGGGATGGCCACCCACCTAATTGCCCTTGAGAATTACACTTCTCCCATAAGTCAGTTAAACTAGCTCCCTCGCTGATCAGACGTCGTCTGTGCGGAAATTCCCGGGCGCCTATATATTCTATTCTTGTCCCCAATAAATCCGTGTCGTCGGTCCGTTGGTGAGACCGATTCATTTTCCATTCAGTCCCCAAGTGAGCCCGTTTTGTCGGTAATTCGGGAGACTTAAATATATATCCCAATCTAGTCCCCAAGTAAGCCCGTTTGTCGTTACCTTGGGAGACCAATCGTTGCTAAATTCATCGTCCCCAATCAGCCCGCTTCGTCGGTAAACCGGGAGACCAATCATTGCTAATTTATCGTCCCCAATCAGCCCGCTCCGTCGGTAAATCGGGAGACCAATCATTGCTAATTCATCGTCCCCAATCAGCCCGCTTCGTCGGTAAATAGGGAGACCAATCATTGCTAATTCATCGTCCCCAATCAGCCCGCTCCGTCGGTAAACCGGGAGACCAATCATTGCTAATTCATCGTCCCCAATCAGCCCGCTTCGTCGGTAAACCGGGAGACCAATCATTGCTAATTCATCGTCCCCAATCAGCCCGCTCCGTCGGTAAATCGGGAGACCAATCATCGCTAATTCATCGTCCCCAATCAGCCCGCTCCGTCGGTAAGTCGGGAGACCAATCATCGCTAATTCATCGTCCCCAATCAGCCCGCTTCGTCGGTAAACCGGGAGACCTATCATTGCTAATTCATCGTCCCCAATCAGCCCGCTTCGTCGGTAACCCGGGAGACCAATCATTGCTAATTCATCGTCCCCAATCAGCCCGCTCCGTCGGTAAATCGGAGACCAATCATCGCTAATTCATCGTCCCCAATCAGCCCGCTCCGTCGGTAAGTCAGGGAGACCAATCATCGCTAATTCATCGTCCCCAATCAGCCCGCTTCGTCGGTAAACCGGGAGACCTATCATTGCTAATTCATCGTCCCCAATCAGCCCGCTTCGTCGGTAACCCGGGAGACCAATCATTGCTAATTCATCGTCCCCAATCAGCCCGCTCCGTCGGTAAATCGGAGACCAATCATTGCTAATTCATCGTCCCCAATCAGCCCGCTCCGTCGGTAAATCAGGAGACCAATCATCGCTAATTCATCGTCCCCAATCAGCCCGCTCCGTCGGTAAATCGGGAGACCAATCATACGTCCTTTGGAAAAGGGTCCAAGATTCCACAGCTCTGGGAAATTAATTCTGTGTGCTACTAGCGTCCCCTCCCGCCTGCAAAATGTCGACAAGGTCTCAGCAGAGCGAGGATTTCAAGTTCTTCATGTCCTCAGGAAGGAACTCGGCCTTTCCGGGAGAGAACTAAGAGACTGGGTACAGGAGAGGATGGACGCCATACAGGCAGAACGACAGGCTCAGGAGAGACGAGAAGAAGCCGCAAGGCAGGAACGAGAAGCAGAAAGACAGGCTCAGGAGAGACGAGAAGCAGCAGAGAGACAGGAAAGGGACAAGCAGCGTGCCCATGAACTCGCCATGCTGCAACAGAGTGGCCCTTCGCCTCCCCCTGCCCCCCAGGGGATGAGTGCCTTCAGCCAGGCTCTCGCCTGCATGCCGAAGTGGACGGAGGCCGAGCCCGAGGTGTGGCTCGACAGCGCCGAGACAGTTTTGAAGGCCTGCCCCCTGAGTGCAGCCGAACTCTCCCTGGTGTTGGGCAAGTTCCTTGGAGGGAAGGCCTTGATTGCCTACAAAGCCCTCCCGCCGGAGGAGCAGGAAAATTGGGGGGTCGTACGCCAGACTATCGCAAAGGCGTACGAGATAACCCCTGAACGCTGGAGGAGGCGCTGGCGAGGGCAAGTGAAAGAAGCCAACCAGACCTGGGCAGACTGGGCCTACCAGTCCGAGCGTGCCCGTGCCAAATGGTTCGAGTCCGTGGGGGTTACGACCCTCAACGAGGCAATCGAACAGATAAAAATAGAGCACTTTCTACTCTACACCCCTCCGGCCCTCGCCACGCACGTCGCCGAGAGGGAGCCTACGACGTTGGTGGAATGCTGTCGCATCGCCGACTCCTGGGATACTCATCACCCCCAGGAGAGCTCCCTCCAGCGCAAAATTACTCCACCTGCCTTCCTTTCGGGTGCCCCTCCGCCGAAGAATGGGCAATCACAGAAGCCCGTCGTGTGCGGGTTCTGTAAAAAGATCGGGCATGCCAAGGAGCAATGCCGCAGTAAACCACCCGCGTCTCTCTCTCCCGGACAGCCCCCTAATAAGTCGCCTGCGCCCTCTGCCGGGGCAGTGCGAAGAGATTTCAGCCAAACCTTTTGCACGGCGTGCAAGGTTTATGGCCACTCTTCCTCATGGGCAAAATGCCCTAGAAATAATAAGGCAGGAACTCCCGCCGTCGCCCTGGCAGTAACGAATCCCGAGTCCTTAGGCCCTCCTGCCGAGGGTCCCATCTATGTGGCACCTCCTCGAGGTAAATACTCAGCACGCCAGGTCAAGGCATTTGACGACTCTGGCGCGCAAATTTCCCTCATAAGGAGGGACAAAGTTCCCTATGGAGCTATAATAGACCGACGCAAGCTCGTCACCATTGAGGGCATTAACAATTTTAAAATGATCCTCCCTACGGTCCAACTGAGGGTCACCCGACCCCACAGAGCCAGGACCCTTCGTCTCGCCGTAGCGAAACACATTCCAGGAGACTATGACGTCCTCCTGGGCCAAGACTTTACGTCCCATTTCAAGCCACCACCATTCCGGGGTCCCCATTCCCCAATAAATCATCCAAATCCGAGTCCAGTGCCGAGGCCTCAGCCAGATCTCCCTTCAGGAGAATCTCGGCCTTCAGCTCCTCTGCCAGTGCCCCTTCGGCGCACTGAGCAGTGCCAGTCTCCGTCCGTCCAGACAGACGAGACCACCACCACATCGCCACCAGCGCCAGTGCCAATGTCAGTGCCTGAGCTGGTCCCCTGCAAGCAAGTCGACCCCGCCCCTCCGGCCGTCCCCTCTCTCTCGCCGCCCGCCGCAGATTCTTCCGCGAGTCATGATTCTGCCCCGCCTTCCTGGGCCGATGAACTCTGCGATCTGTGCCGGTTAATGTCCGAGATGGCGAACAAGATTCCTGGGTCAGTTGTCGCGGCAGCTGACCCAGATGGCACCCCTTGCCGCCCCTTTGGCCTCGGGCCTCCGATTCCCCGGCCAAGGACAACGGTCCAGGAGGAGAGGTTCGCGGCGGAGTTACCACGGGTGTGGGCGATCGCAGGTAGTCCACAAGGAGCCCCGAGCTCTTCTGGCCCCTGTGCAAACCTGGCATAGGGCCCCCTTCTTCATCTTTGAACGTCTTGGCACCTTTCATCCAGGAGAGGATGTCAAGGCCTTCCGCTATCTTCTTCCTTTCCTTTGGAATTTCTATCCCTCATCCTTCTCTATCGATCTTTCCTTCACACTTTCCCTTACTTACCACCGCAAGCGGCAGTTAATATATGGGATATCATCCCCTTTTGAAATGTATAAATAATTTTATTTTGAAGCAGTAAGAGAGACAGAGTGGGAAGTGGCACGCCCTTACGCCCGTCCTTTGGCACAAGGCAGGCGTGTCAACTCTTCCTGAAGGGGTCGCGCCCTTTGGGTTTCTTTTCCCCGCCCTTGGGCTGAGAGTTAGCTCTGACCGTCGTCTGTTGGCGACGGAAGTTAGAAAAAGAAGTAAATCATAAATACCTCACTCTGTTATCCTTTATTTTTTACGTATATTATTTACTTTTGCATTTAATCTTTTCTCATTTTTTTTTTTAACGAATCTCGAGGCACAAGACTCCTGCCCTTACGAATTTTAACGTTGCCTTTTTAATCACCGCGGTGCGGCCCGCCCTTTAGTATGAAGTAATATCCTTCGTTGTTGTTCTGTGTAGTTTCCTTTATTTTTATTTACATTTTTTTTTTTTAATTATCCATGTGGAGAATGTTATCCTTGTCCATTTTCCCCTTCATTTGTTTATCCTCCCATTCATAAGTCGAGTAGTCTATTTTTAGCTTACACCCGAGTTGTAAGCTGCAGACGTAAAAATTTAGCGTCATTTAAGTTGGCGAGTTAAAACCCGCGAATAATCTCTTTGCCTCACAGCTGTCAAGTTCTTGCCCCTTCAGATTAGCGTTCGTGGGAAATATTAGTTATGCTCGTCGAGCTTGTGAACAATTGGAGGTCGATTGAAAAGAAGAATTGAATTCTATTATTACAATTTTGGTAAAGGGGATATTATTTAATACCTACAGTGTATTGTCACGAATGCCGCCTCTTCAAGGCACAAGTAATAACATGCCTGTAATTCCAGGATAGCATTAAGGAATCAGTGGGTTTACATTTGTTTCCTTTTAAATTCTGCCTTGTATGTTTTATTTTGTTGTTGTTATTTTGAAATTTTGAAGTGTTCTTTGGTTATTTTCTTTTGAGCGCCTTATTACCCCAGTAAAGTAAATCGAATAAAGAATGGGTAGAAACAGTACTTAGGAAGTATTTGAGCAATAATTAATTTGCAAGCAAGTTTACCCTTTTATTGTATATTCTAAATTGCACTCTGCTCCTAAAGTAAATCTTCAGTTTGTTATTGATTAGTGTGGCATCAGAGTTTTACAAATAAAGTAGAGTAAAGGTTGTAGCAAAGTAAAAGATAGAATAAAGTCGAACGTTTTCTTCGCTCATTTTGCTTTTGTCAATATTCGCACCCGTTTATAGGTGTGAATATTATCTTGCCAGGAGCTGTAAGAGTAGCGCCAAAATAAGCTAGGAAACTCTTCTCCTTCCCTGCTTTGGGTTGGTTTGAACCTTTGAAGGTCGGGGAAATAGGGGCTCAGAGAAAATATAATAGTTTGGGGACAGTAAACTGGCTTTGCACTGTTTTCTTTGGTACAGGGAAAGAAAATCGTTTTCTATGATATCCGGGTGCGACCTGGGTCAGGACATCGCCCCCCTACCCCCTGTCCAGAAGCAATAAAAGGTCAGGGCCAGGACAACTCCCCCACACGCGCTCACTAGTTTAAGCCGAGAACAAGTCCAGTCTCGGGCCGTTGCCCCCTGCCCTCCTCTTCCGCTCGCCGCCACGTGGATCCCATCGCCGCCCTGTGTGCCCCGTGTTCCATTCCACGTGGCCTTAGAAGACTGCAAGGGGGATTGCAAGTCTTCCAAACGCGAGCTGACATTAAACGGCGGCCTTTTCATCATCCCAAGGGCGCCCTTTTCCGCCCCAATCTACGACTTGAAGAAATACCTTGGAGAGGAGGCTACCATTTGTCCACGCTCCCACACGTGTTTCTCGGCAGAAGACGTCGTCATCCCTGCGCCCCTACAAATGTGGTAATGTACCCAAAACGAGTTGCTAGTCACGATTACTTAGCCCTTTTGCATTTATTAATCTCTGGGCCTATAACTTTGTGTTCCCTGATATTCCTTGGTTCAAGCCAGGCCCACGTGTTCACAGCTTCTTTCCTCTGAGTCACAAGTAACGCCTCGGGGAGTCCTTGGCGCCTTCAGTGCACCCCGAGTAATTCAATCCCCAAATTCCAGCATTAGATGTGTAACGTGGGTCCAAATATCGTTTCAGAAAGACGCCTGTAGCAGAATTATCCTTGGTCCGTGTTCCTGGCATTCCCAAGCTCCCCCTTCGGGAGGACCTCTACGGCAGTAATTTACCGTATTTTCAGTTAATTTTCCTTTTGACCTTGTGTGCTATCAAATATAACTATTTTTATATCCACGTGTTTCACGCACTTCCCTAGTGAAGAGCCCTCCGCTCCGTGTACTTCTTTTTTTGTTTGTGTTTTATATGTCCTGGGTATCTTACAAGGCCATTTTCGAGTAAAGTAATAATTGTGGAGTCATAAGATCCACCTGCACCAGGAAACATATAAAAATATATATATATATATATATATATATATATATATATATAAGTATATAGATAAATAAATAAATATATATATATATATATATATATATATATATATATATATATATATATATATATATATATATATATATATCTGTGTACCTAAGAGGAAATAATATAATTTTTACATTTCTATTTCATTACCCTGCATATCCACATTAAAGCTTCCAGTGCCATTTCTTTCATTGATACAACGGTAAAGACCATACACGCAGATGAACAAAAGAACATCCCCATGTCAACACATAAGATTAAAAATTAAAGAAATAAAGAAAGAAAAAAGAAGAGGCCGCAGATACCCACTTGGGGGAGACTTAAAGATGATATGTTCCTGTCAGGATGAAGACACTCGTTCTTTGAGCGTTGCCTGAAGGCTTCGGAGTGATGGGTCGGCGTTTCTGATGGCCCCTCCCCCACCCCTACCGTACGATGGCCTAAAGGGCCAGTCATCTAGACACGTATGTTGAACCAGGACCCCCAAAAGATAAGTGCTGATAGGTAATAAAATGCTGAAGAGGTTGATGTTGGAGTTGCACAGAGGAGAGAGAGAGAGAGAGAGTATTATCACTAGATCTTTATATCTTGCCAGGCAAAATAATGTGTAAGGTAGTAAAAGTGATACAAGCATAAATACATATAACATAAAATAAAAAGTATTCTATAAACAACGACGTCTCTAAAACTTTTACGTCACTGGGCAGCCGGCCCATTCATCCGGAAACATCTTATTTTTATACTCGGTTTCAATTTTACACACTTTCCATTCGACTGATTTAAAAACACAGATGGCGACTTCAAGAACAAAAGAATATTTCAAGAGCAATAAAATGAAGACAACAAACAGCAGGGTCACCACAGAAAGACAGATGTCAGTTACCGGGTCAATAAAAACCTCTCTCAGAGGCAGCGTTCGACTGATGCAACTGCTTGTGCATACTCGTAATGAGACCAAAGAGACTGAGCGACTCTGCCTATTTGCAAAGACGCCATGCGTTCAGGCCGACCATCAATTGAAATCTTAATGTCATTCTGTAACAAATAAATCTGTTCCCGGAACAAGGAATGTTTGCGTATGGTTCCAAAGGATATGTTTTCCAAGTCAATACTGCGTACCGGGAATGCTAGCATTTTATCTCCACAGGGCATCAGCGGTTCAAGTACGGTCATCTCACATGATACTGGGGTACATTGAGAATTTTAAAAATCTAACTTCAGAAGCACTAAGCCTTCTTGTAACAACCTATTAGCATTGGTAAATAAATTAACAAATCACGATACAACGAAGCATATATATATACCAACAGGTATGGAGTTACCAGCAAAATTTAAGATTCATGGAAAGCGTGCCCACAAACTTTCCAATCTGCATTTGTAAAGGACTCAGCTCCATTACCATTAAATCTCCGGCCATCAAGTAGGAACGACATGAACGAAACAACATGCACAGTCATTGGCATTAAACTTTCAATGTCTAGCATTAAACATCCCAAGCCAAGGATAAAAAAAATCACTAAGAGCTTGGGTGTTAACCTCAAAACCAGACTATCTATGGAGTCATTTTACTTTAAGGACTAGGATGCACTCGTTACAAACATCCAGAGGTAAAAATCTCTTACACTAAAATGTAGTATGTCGCCTTTCAAGGGTGATCAGCAACAATGATCTCTTACTTGAGAAATGTATGTATGTACGTATACATACATACATACATACATACATACATACATACATCCATATATGTATGTATGTATTAAGGAGTTCCAGGAGTATATGAGAATGGAGTCTCGTGGAAATATTTCTAAGGAGAGTCTGACTCTTGGAAATAAATTTTTTCCAAAAAATACCCTTAAGCATATACTTTCGTATGAGAAAATGGTGAGGAAAATTTTGTTAGGTTATGTACTATTACATAGTAAATGTAAAAAAATGGGTTAGTAGAAGTTGTGGTGAAAAGGGAAATGACTGGAGGTATATTCGATCATCATCTGGTTGAAGGTAAAGTTATGATAGATAAAAGTTTAAATTTGACAGGAAATGGTGCCAAGGCAGTTGCAAGGGCGATTAAGACAAATGAGTTAGTTAAGAAGGAAGTGAGGAGAGCATATAAGAAAAAAAAAGGCTGAAAACTGGTGTAGGATTAAAGCCGCAACAGTTGAGAGAGTATAACAAAGACTGTGCAATGCAAGACAGGATGAAGTCAGCTGGGAGCGTACATGGTTTTAGGAGTTTGGAAAACGAATAAAAACACTGGGTGGTTGGATGACGAAATAAGTCTTGGAGGAAAAACATAGAATGTTTGAAGTGCATTTGCTACACAAAGGGCAGACTGAATACAGGTAGATGGATAAGGTGGTCAACTGGATGGGGAGAGAGTAAAGAGGGCATGTAAAAGCAAAGGGAGATATGGTGATCTAGGGCTCTATAGAAATAAAAAGCTGCTCAACACAGAACTAAATTCAGAGATAAAAGTTTATGGGCAAATGAATCTCAGAAAAAAAGATGTTAATGGGGGGGAATATTGTCTGAAAAGAATGTTGCCCTACGTTAATTAGTAATCTTAAGATTTGTTAAACGTGGAAGACCGAAAAGAGGCAGAGCTGAATGATGCAAGAATGAAAAGTTTAGTGTAAGCTTAAGAATATTTCTGTGAGTGAATTTTGAATATCGTCACCCTCATAAACTAACTGCCTAAGTCATTTTTCATTGATTTTTGGATTTTTGCCTAAATCAAATCTCCAATATGTGGCGCACCTACTGGTATACTTGCCTAAGTCAGATGTAGAAAGTAAGTGGCATAAATTTCCCAAAAAGCTTTCTGCCTAAGTCACTCAGTGATTTAGACATTATTATCACTATGCCAAAGTCATGATTGTGACTTGGGCAAAAAAATGACTTAGGCAGTTAGTTTATGAGGGTGACGATATGTAAAGAGCCAAGTTAAGTTGTTGAAGAATGGAAAACCAAAAGCTCCATGGATTATAAGTGAGATGTTGCAGTTTGATGGTAAAAGTGCTAAGGTGGCTGACCTAGGTGTGTAAAGCGTAACTGGAAAAAAAGAAAGATTTTGAAGTAATATGTAAGAGGATTACTTAGTGCTTTGTGTAAGGGTGAAGGTGACAGAGAAGACTAAAAATTACGTGGGCATAACCCTCCTTAGTGTACTAGGAAAGATGTAAGGTAGCATTCTGACTGTGATTGTATTCTTCAGTTTATATTAGAAAGTGGGTAGATGAATCAGGCATCTGCTATGGAACAGTTAAGTAAGTTGAAAGCAAAGGAAAAATGTATTGTGTAGCATACATGATAGAACTAATGCAAAGGCAATGTGGCGGGTGTTGGGGATGTAAGCTTACCATAGAAGTGAAGAATTTGTAAGAATTTTTAGGAGAGAGAGAGAGAGAGTGACTGTTTTGAAGTAAAAATGGCTGGAATAATGGTGTATTATGTTGAATATCTTATGGATTTAGTGAAGTACAGTTTCAAGAGAAAATACAGCAGATGAAGGGAAAAGTTTTGGGATACGAAAATAGGTCGAATATGGAGTTTGAAAAGGCTGATGTTTGCAGATTATACATCACTGATTGGGTTAAAGAAAAAGGCGAGTCACAATATTTGTGAAACAAGGAGTGTAAGGGTAACTGAATGTGTGCAAAAGGTGAATTCTTTGCGTAGCATAAGTGGCGTATGAAGTGAAACGCTCAGAAATGTGGAGAAAGAAGTGTAAATGAAACAATGTGGTTTGGTCATGTGGTAAGAATGGCAAATTATATGTTAATATAAAAGAAAGTGCAATTCCGAATTATCAAGAAGGAGAAGCAACAGTAAGAGCTGGACTGATGGAGTAAAAGAGGTATTGGAAAGAAAGGACCTTGGTATACTTGAAGCCAAAGAATGTGAGCTAGAAAGTGGTGAATGGTACAGTGTCTGTTACGGGGGGTTCAACGCACTGCTGATGAGCTTTTGCTTCAGCTGTATGAAATGACTAAAGTTGTTTTTTCTCTACAGCCAATCCCTATTTCTAACGGGGCAAACGGCTTAATGTTAAATAAATAGAGTCCTCCTGGGCCTCTGTAGGCTCATAGGGCAGGCGCTGATCAATAAATAAATAAACAAATATATATACATATATGTGTATATATATATATATATATATATATATATATATATATATATATATATATATATATATATATATATAGACAAACACATACATATGTGTGTGTATATATAATATATATATATACAGTATATATATATATATATATATATATATATATATATATATATATATATATATATATATATATATATGTGATTATATATCTAAGGGAATTTATATGAGCATAAAGCACAGCTTCAGAGAACGGGCTTTTAAGTCTGGGTACAACTGCTCTTGTCATCACCGGATTCTAAAGAAGGAAATATGAAAATATGTGACGGACAAAACTTTACGCTATTTCATTCTTGAAAAATAATCACTCAGGAAATTTTTTTTTAAATAAAATAAGTTTTTCTTCAGTTTGTAGACAATGTACAAACATATGGGCCACTGGGGTCTGTGTAGCTATATTTAAATATTATAACCAACTAAATCCTGTTGTCGAGGCAAACAGCTCAGGCAACGCCATTAACATATAACTGCAAGAAAGTAATAAACACAGCTACTTTACGGAATTCACGGACGTCACCCTGACATCAAAGGCTTAAGTAGCGCTACATACCACACTGCTGTCCGTACTGCATGTGTGTGTGTGTGCGTGTGTATGTGTGCAATTCACAAAGTATGCCAAGAAGCCAAGAAAGATATCTTCACATCTTCTGGATAATTATAACAGCCTTAGAGACATTCCATTTTTCCACATAAATGTCCAGGTATATTAGAAGCTTAACAACACCAAAGGCTGTGTAAATCATAGAAACAGCGGCAAGCCGTAAATTACGAATAAGCGCTAATTCGCAACATTCATCTTCACAATGTATGCAACGCTGGTAATAAATTAAGCATTGTCTTCGATGAAAGGAGACTTGTAAAAGACAAGGACATAAATTATAAATGTATTGTTGCAATAATACAATAAATTAACTTAGTCTGGGGTGACAAGAACTTGCAGGGACCTGTAAAATACTCATTGAGCGAGAGAGAGAGAGAGAGAGAGAGAGAGAGAGAGAGAGAGAGAGAGAGAGAGAGAGAGAGAGAGAGAGAGAAACATATCATATGAATTATGAATGGTTTCACCTGGTGGGATGAGGGTTTGATGGTATACATCACGAACACTCAGATGTGTTGTTTTGCTCACTTCTTTTCGCTCTCTTTCTCTTCCTATCAACTTAACTGCAATCCAAAAAAGTCGACTAGATCCACTACAGTCTACTAATAACTGGGTATATATTTCATTCCTAGAGTCGACAGACACAATGGACTTTTGGGAACATGCCCATATCGTCCCTCATTGTCCATTTCGGTTCGGGTATCGAAGGCTGGTCATACAGTTCGGAAGCTGAACATATGACCACAGCACTACGAGGTCAAGAGAGGTCAAAACAAGAGTAAAAGCATTTGTTAAAACAAGTATAAATTATAAGGTAAAAAGTATATATACATACATACATATATATATATATATATATATATATATATATTTGTTAATTATCGTGTGTATAAATTATAAGGTATAAAAATATATATCAGCAGATATATAGTATATATATATATATATATATATATATATATATACATACACACACACACATATATATATATACATACAGATAAAATAATAAATTTTGACGTACAGACGTACAGTATATTTGATATATTTTAGTATTACTCAGAAACTACGGGAAATTAGTAAACCAACTTCATAAAAAACATAATGATCTCTTATCAAGATAATGTAGTCACCTGAATGAAAGCTGATCGAACACTGTATAAACAATTAAAAATAGCTTATGAAATCAATAAAACCCTTGAATTTCACAAACTAGATTCTGCGCATATACAATCCGAATCAACAGAATGCCTAGAGGGATGATCATTTTTTTCATACGGTACAAAAGCAACAGCGCGATGAAAAGCAACTGGTATCCGAGTTACTTTTGGATTTGAACGTTGTCAATAAACTTTCTTTGGATACCATTTCTCGTTCTAGGTAACAGTAAGGATAAACATCCAAAATGTATATTCTAGTAAGTCTTCAAAAGACATCTTTTCTCTCTTCTAAAGACTAAAGGAAATAACAATGTGAAGTTGCTGTTGTACCTGACAACGTTCAAAGTTCTGCAACATTAAAAACAGTGAGACTACAATACCAAAACAATTAACCTGCCTTGAGCACAAAATTGACTTTTACCACTGTATCTCAAGTCAAGCAGCAGCGATGGTTAAAACATTAAAAATTACTTTTTACACTGAAGGAAAGTGTAGATAGAAGAATTTTATTTCACAAATGTTACAAAAACCTCTACGGTTTTTCATTACGTGACCCTTGACAAAGCCGTAAAAACAACGACTAAAACGTGCAAAAGATTACACGCAGCAAAGCAGGAACATTATTTGTCCCAAAAATAACTTACTACGGAAACAGTATTTATAGCTACATTCTAGAGAAGTGCGCAAGCTTAAGTTTCTAACGCGGCATTCAAACATTCCAAATGAAACGAACGTCTCTATCCTTCACGCCAACGCTACACTTTCTCCAAGGATACAGCGGGGAACAAATTTAAAGAGAAGTTCGATGGTTATGGATGTTGAAGTTGACGCCTGTAACTAGAGTCCGTCAGACCCACAAAATGGTTTTACTCTACACGAACCCGTCACTTTGCTACAATTTAATGCCCACCAGAGACGACGCGATGGTCAACTGAAGGAGGAACGTTGCCCTTCCGACGCGAGATCTCGTTCTGCATTATGCATGGTAACGGTAGTGCATCTGAATATTTTTCGTGACTTTTAATTAATAAATACTCATCATCTCCGCTGTGGTCTAGCTTAGTTCTGCTCAAAATGAGGTCAACAGAGTACACCTCACATCTCTGCCTTAACTATTATTAACTCTATTACCAGTCTTCACACTAAATTTTTCAATAATTTTCAGTTAGTTTGTTTGTCCATATTTACATTTAGTCAGTTTTACGCTTTCACAGGATATGTCTCTGCCGTATCTATATAATTCATATATAAATGGTAGCTCCTGCAATATTTTACTTCATAACATAATCACGAGGTGCAAAGCTACATCCTAGATCACAGCTAACAAGTGGCGACATTACCTCTCCTTCATAGCTATTTTGTTGGTTAATGTAACTATAATCGCCTCAGAAGAGTGTAAAATTTAATTTACTTGTGAAGTTTAGTTAAAAAAAAAAATATGCGCGTTTGGGAGATCCGCATATCAGTTTTGCACTTACCAAACTCCTTAAGAAAATCTTGTAATGCCAAGAGTTCAAAGACAGCAGAGTGCATAAGGAATTATGAGACCAACAATTCTTAGAAAACCTGGATCGCCCCACACATATATTTAGTAGGCTGGAAACATAAAAACAAGAACTGGCATACAAATTAATGGATAAAAAAAAATATATGATATTGTGATGAACAAAAAATTATAACCTAGGAAAATTCAGAGTAGGCTACGCAAGAGCAGATAAGCCTTCTAGTTCTAAAAGCCGGTTATAAGTGTATTCAAGTGAATGCTTTTAGTTTTTGAAAAGAAATGTATTGTACTCTTAATACTTTTCCCTAAAAGCGTGAAAGCCCAGGTAATGCCCAATAAGCCGTGAACTACCAAGTTTCGAATGCAATTCAGTGAATGAAAAAATCAATTTGAAGAAAGGACACAAATGTTCCTTAATCTGAAGAGAGGCGGCATTATATTGAAACACGACACAAGAAATGAGCATTCACAAAAGAAACCTTCAACAATAAGCTCTGTTCATTAAAAAAAAAAAAAAATCTCTACGACGAGGTCCTCCGACAACTTTCAGAAGAAACAAATTCTGAATGAAAAATTAATAACTTCAAGTTAAAAATAATTCACGCAGCATTCAATAGGCTATTCTCTCCATCTCGGAAAATTTCGTATCTATCTATCTATCTATCTATCTTTGAGAGCCAATAGGAAGGAAGTTTGCATCGCTAGTAGTAGGTCCAGGGTTCGACCCCCAAGCGACCCAGGAGTATTTCGATCAATTCCAGGAAAACCCACCGCTTATCTGCTGATCTAAAATTAATCTGGTGTCTTGTAGAACGACGGCTGTGATAGGCTGGAACCTGGAACGAAAAGAGAATTGAACTGGCATTGCAAACTTCTTTCCTATTGGCTCTCAAAAGATAGATAGATAGATATGAAATTTTCCGAGGTGGAGAGAATAGCTTATTGGATGCTGCGTGATTTACTTTTAACTTGAAGTTATTAATTAATATATATATATATATATATACTGTATATATATATATATATATATATATATATATATATATATATATATATATATATATATATATATATGTGTGTGTGTATATTATATATATATATATATATATATATATATATATATATATATATATATATATATATATATATATATATATATTTTTTTATAGTTATACATACATACCATACATACATACATACATACATACATATATATATATTATATAGAATATATATATATAATACATACAGATATATAGTATCAGACAGTATGGAGGTACCAGACAGGCAGGTACAGGCACAAGCCTTGGAGTGAGAGGAGAGTTTTAGCAATTATCAGTCACAACCCCCTTCAAGATTGGGCTTTATGTCCCCAAGGAACACACACAGGATAGGTAGCTGTTTTCCCTGTCTTAATCTCCAGATTTAATTAAGCTCCAGCTGAGTTTCCTCGCTTTACTGGCCTTATACTTCTTCCTTAATCTGCAGGTACGAGCTGAAGATGCTGCCTGAAGCAATGCCTCAAGCAACATACGAGGCTTTATAATGCGACAGCAGTTTCCATCTTGAGTTCAGTTGAATCTCAACCACGGGAAATCTCTGCCCGACTGAGTCCCGAGCCGTGTGGGCTGTGGAACTCACCTCTCTCACACTGGATTGACTGCTCCATTCCCGGACACTGCTGATAAACTTGGATCACCTCGACATAATGTTGTGTGTGCTAGCAATAACAGGAAGCACAGACGGAGTGCAATTACTGACGAAGCCGTGCCTCTGTGTTCCTGATTGCCTAAAATATCTTCCCATAACAAGGATTTGGCTTAGGAACCACTTGCAAGTAGCCAGTATTCGTAAATTTCATGCATTGTCATTCACTCAGTAATTGCTGTTGTGTCCTTTCTTCCATCTGTTATTTCAGTGAGAGTGTCCAATTCTCCCCTGTTAAATTCACCCTGCTGTGTGTGCAAATAATAAACTACTGTTAAGAAACACACTTGCACTTGGCAACCTTTCCAATTATTAATTATTCTTTAATTATTCTATTTGAGGGCTTACGACGGGTTTTGCAAGGCTAAGATTATTAACTTAAAGAAAACTATCCATTTATCCCCCCCTCATAATCCATAACATATATATATATATATATATATATATATATATATATATATATATATATATATATATATATATATATATATATATATATATATATATATATATATATATGTGTGTGTATTAGTAAATAAGATAAATAAAAAAAATTGTTTAAATTAATTAAACTAGATGAGTGAAGAGAATGAAGCATACACATAAATAAATGTGTACCTGTATGTATATATGAGTACGTTCACATGTTTGTGAACAGCAATCCATTCATTTAGTCCAACATTAATATCAATAGTTCAGCTCAATCTGATTCAAAGCGAAGGTATCCTCGGCGATAAGAATAAAAACAAACATTTGCGTAATACTCAGATGCAAAAGGGATATTCTTCTCCCACCACATCTTACATCAAAACACTAATAATGCCTGCCATTGAAATTCCTACTAATACCCTGTCCATGGTTATCATATTAACTTCAATAAAAGCATTACCTTGAAAAGAAATCTTTTAAAACTAATCCTTTAATCCAGCATCTGCTGCATTATGATGCAATTGTGTAGATGAGCGAACGGCTGTCAAACAAAGCACGATGATACACTGGCATGCAGCCAATGTTGTTTTTCATACTGGATGACATGGCAATATCCTTAGAAGAGACGTGCCGACAAATTTTTAGCAGAGGCTTCCCGACAATTCCAAAGTTACCACAATAAAAATGGCAAAGTGCTCGCAGCATGTTGCTTTACCACACACATAGTTACACACACACGTGCACGCACATATGGTGTGTTGTATATATGTTGTATATATATATATATATATATATATATATATATATATATATATATATACATATACTGTATATATATACATATACTGTGTGTGTGTGTGTGTGAAATTTTGTCATCTGTGCAAGCCATTTATTTATATTCACAAACATTAAGCAATAAATATATATTTATATATATATTTACTATTTACTATATATATATATATATATATATATATATATATATATATATATATATATATATATATATATATATATATATATATATATATATATATAGAGAGAGATAGAGAGAGAGAGAGAGAGAGAGAGAGAGAGAGAGAGAGAGAGTCAAGTCACATGGGCACGTGTTTCACAGAAATAAATTTCGGACTTACATCGGGATGGAACACCAGTCTCTCTAATGAAAGGCCAGGGCGCTATCAAGTAACCCACACTTCGTGGTTCAATTGGTAGTGCCCTGGCCTTTCATTCGAGAGACTGTGGTTCGATCCCGATGTGAGTCAGAAATTCACACATGTATATATACTGTGTATATATATATATATATATATATATATATATATATATATATATATATAAATATATATATATATATATTTATATATATATATATATATATATATATATATATATATATATATAGAGGATATCTGTTTTCTGAACTCCACTAATAATATTCTTTTATGCTCTCGTCATTTCTCTTTATGTCATTTTATTTCTGCTCAGAAGCATTCTCTTGACGAAAAAAATTCCTCCCCTTTTCCATGCGCTTTACTACAGTGCTTTGCTATGAAGAAAAATATATGCATTTTGTAGTGGAGAAAACAGAATCTTCCTCTTCCTTCTTCGCTGAGTATATTGGCAGTGACATTCACAAGTCCCATTCAACCACAACAGTGGATCTGCTGCAGATAATGCAAATTTTTTCTTATTTTTCCTGGCTTAACATGTGCTTTGATCCTCTTTCCTGCCACTTGTTCTTCTACATGCAGATATATTCAACGACATCACGGAGTTCATTGCCCTAGTGGTTATAAAGCTAATCCACACGAATTCTTGTACTCAACAACAAATGTGTCACAGAAATTTTTATTTGTTTTTCCTTTCCCCCAAGATGACATCACACGAAACTTACTGAACGTCTTGGGAAGACAAGGAAACGACTGGTGGTGACATGACAATGGACATCTGATTTATGAATGTTTGATGGATGGATGGATGGATGATATTTAGGGCAAAAGCCCAGGCACTGGGGCCAAGAAGGTCATTCAGCTCAGTAATGAAGAGAAAATGTTTGGTCTGGTGACCTAATACTGGAACCGTTTGCTTTTTCAGTACACGACAATTGACATCTATTTTATGAATGTTTGGTCCGTTCAGGGTCCGTTGACCTGGTACCGGAACCGTTTGGTTTTTCAGTTAATGACAATCAACGCCTGCTTTGTCAATTTTTGGTTTGTTGAACTGAAACTAGAACTAAATTGGCTTTTCAGTACATGACAATCAAAATCTGATTTATGAATATCTGATCTGATGACCTGATACTGGAACCATCTGGTTTGTCAGTACATGACAATCGACACCTGATTGTTTGGTCTGTTGAACTGATACTGGAACCGTTTGCTTTTTCAGTACATGATAATCGACATCTGATTTATGAATGTTTGACTGCTGAACTGATACTGGAACCGTTTGGTTTTTCAGTACATGACAACCAACATCTGATTTATGAATGTTTGGTCTGTTTAACTGATACTGGAAGCATTTGGTTTTTCAGTACATGACAATCGACATCTGAATTATGAACCTTTGGTCTGCTGAACTAATGCTGGAACCGTTTGGCTTTTCAGTCATGAAAATGGACATCTGATTTATGAATGTTTGGTCTGTTTACCTGATGCTGGAACCGTCTGGTTTTTCATTACATGATAATCAACATCTGATTTATGAATGTTTGGTCTGTTGAACTGATGCTGGAACCGCTTGGTTTTGCAGAACATGACAATCGACATCTAATTTATGAACGTTTGGTCTGATTACCTGATGCTGGAACCGTTTGGTTTTTCAGTCATGACAATTGACATCTGGTCTATGAATGTTTGGTCTGTTTTCCTAATGCTGGAACCGTTTGGTTTTCCAGTACAAGTTAATCAACATCTGATTTGTGAATATTTGGTCTACTGAACTGATACTGGAACCGTTTGGTTTTTCAGTACATAACAATCGAAATCTGATTTATGAATGTTTGTTCTATTGAACTTATACTGGAAATATTTGGTTTTTCAGTACATGACAATCAACAAGAGATTTATGTATGTTTGTTCTGACGATCTGATACTGAAACTATTTGGTTTTTCAGTACACGATAATCAACATCTGATTTATGAATATTTGGTCTGTTGAACTGATGCTGGAACCATTTGGTTTTTCAGTACATGACAATCGACATCTGATTTATGAATGTTTGGTCTGTTGAACTGATGCTGGAACCGTTTGGTTTTTCAGTACATGATAATCAACATCTGATTTATGAATATTTGGTCTGTTTAACTGATGCTGGAACCGTTTGGTTTTTCAGTACATGACAATCGATACCTGATTTATGAGTGTTTGGTCTGATGGCCTGATACTGGAACTAATATTTGGTGTTTCAGTACATGATAATCAACATCTGATTTATGAATATTTGGTCTATTGAACTGATACTGGAACCATTTGGTGTTTACTGACACTGGAATCGTTTGGTTTTTCAGTACATGACAATCGACATCTGATTTATGAAAGTTTGTTCTATTGAACTGACACTGGAACCGTTTGGTTTTTCACTACATGAAAATCAACATCTGATTTATGAATATTTGGTTCGATGACCTGATACTGGAACTACTATTTGGTTTTTCAGTACATGATAATCAACATCTGATTCATAAATATTTGGTCTATTGAACTGATACTGGAACCATTTGGCTTTTCATTACATGACAATCGACATCTGATTTATGAATGTTTGTTCTACTGAACTGATACTGGAATCGTTTGGTTTTTCAGTACATGGCAATTGACATCTGATTTATGAATGTTTTTCTGTTGAACTGACACTGGAACCGTTTGGTTTTTCAGTACATGAAAATCAACATCTGATTTATGAATATTTGGTCTGATGACCTGACACAGGAACCATTTGTTTTTTCTGTACAATATAATCAACATCTGTACATTATAATTAACATCTGATTTATGAATGTTTGGTCAACTGAACTGATACTGGAACCGTTTGGTTTTTCAGTACATGAAAATCAACATCTGATTTATGAATGTTTGGTCTCATGACCTGATACTGTAACCATTTGGCTTTTCAGTACATGACACTCGACATCTGATTTATGAATGTTTGGTCTGTTGGCCTAATACTGGAACCGTTTCATTTTTCAGTACATGACAATCAACATCTGATTTATGAATGTTTGGTCTGGTAACCTGATATTGGAAATGTTTGGTTCATCAGTACATGACAATCGACAGTAGTCAACAAGCGGAACGAGAGGTCTGTCCTTTGCGAAATCCACAGCGAGCAAAAAACACCTAAAACTTGACTTCACCACGGAGGGAGCAACACGACGCATCTATGAACTTTAAGCCATCTTTTCCATAGTACCCTCCACGCCTGAGGCTGACCCCATTTTCATCTCGCACTCTTTACTTAGGTCAGATTGCATACTTGGGGAGCACACTCTTACTACGCCATTGACAACCATACTTCACTAAACTTGTGAAATGTGGCCGAGTGTTGCTCGCGATCATAATCCACTGAAGGAAGTTGGCAGCAGACGAAAGGAAGTGCTGTTGTCCCTGATCATCATCGAGAGACAGGAAGAAAACAGCCGCCGCGGCTGGTTTCTCCGTATGAAAAGGGACAGAAGGAGTAATGAGAATTTGTAATTTTCCCCGGCTCCTTTGCTAGGGATGTCCAGTATTTTTCACCATTCAGCACTCGCCAAAAATCAGGTTGCAAACAATTATAAAGAACTAAATTGTTTTGATATCTACGAAGAACTGCACTGATTTTCTACTTAAAAGTTCAGCAAATATTTCAATGATTTTTAATGCTGTCGTTGGAATTAAATACCTCTGTGTATATTTGGGTCTAGGTTTTGTAAACGTGCATGTATGAAGCGTTGCCTGTAGAAACCTCACATTTTCGTATTGAAACGAAATGCAAGATGGTATTGATGTTGTAAATTTATATCTGAAAAGTCTTTTATAGATAGATGTAATTTCTGTATTCGTGTATGGATATGAGTAAAAAAACACCGTATTAACTGCCTCTCGTACAAGTGACCTGAGTTCTCGCATAATTAAGCACACTGTCGGAGATATATCATTACCAGTGGTAATTAATAAAATGCTCACTGTAAGCATATGAAATAATATTCAAGTAGGAATGGTGCACATAAGATGTAAATCAGATCAGTTTATTCACATCATCTTCGGTGCTTATGTTCATTTTACACTTCATAAATATACTGAGTCCAAAAGTCAATGAACTGTTCATTCTCAAGGCCAAGCAAGTGACCATAATATTGCTGTCAAAATCAATCTGATTCATGATTTAATATTAAAAGTCCACAATCTCCTACGCATAACATTTGATATGTTGAATTAATATTCCTCGGTTTGTGTTTATTCTATTTTCGGGTTAGATATTGTTCTATCCTTATTACTATCTTTATCATTATTTTCGTTCCTCTGATTTAGAGAAAAACTTTAAGTGGTTTTTTGCATTTTCACTGATCACTTATTATTATCGCTCCAAGGAGGGCAAGTTAAAGACAGCATTTCTCCTAAAGTTACTTTCAAAAGAATATTAACATGCATGTAAGCATACACTCACCCTCCCTTTAACATTCCCTTTTATTACTTAAATTCTTATTTTAAAGTAAGTCCCCTGCCAGTCAAATTCCTTTTGAGTTATTCACTATTCATATTAATCTTTGTAGAGATTAAACAGTATTTTTTGTGGTATAGCTTATTTCTTGCTTTTGCCGTCTCCTTGTATTCTGGAATCAATTTACTGCTGGAAGAAGAAAAACCAGTATTAATATGATATTGAATGCGATAACATATGATGGAATTATAATCAGAATGGTAGGGAATTGTGATGAGTTTATATTCTAGAACAATTAAAGTTTTAAGGGGGGGGGGTCAACAGGAAAAGGTATATCTGTACAGAATAAAAATTAATAGTAAATTTCATTGTTTTTTCTTAATCTTTAAATTCAATAAACTGTTACTACGAACAGTTTCATTTCTTTGTTAGACTTTTGGAGGATGGAAATAATAGCAATTAAACAGAAAAGTAAGGTGTTCTATGCTCCAACAACGATTGAGCCAACATAGATGGTGACACTATTGTTCATGAATTCTTAAGATAATGTATTATTGTCTGATTTTTACTTAAGTAGCTCATGGCAAGAATATGCTGATTAACTGTATGGTATATAATTTATTGCTTGGGTCAACAGAGACACTGGATTTTTTAGGAGCGGGCCTGGAAATAATAAAGACAAAGGGAGACTTTATGAGTCCATTATTGTCAATGCTGCGTTCTTGACATTTTCCATTCCTGATATATATGGAAGGTGCAACTTCCTACTGGGCAGTACTACTTCACTGTACTCGTATAGTTTTAGTTTCTAAATTTTTTATCATCACGTATGTTTTCACTGCCGTTCTTCAGTATAATTGCTTTTATGCGGTCAAGTATTTGATTAGAAGAGTTTTTAACATATTAATATCATCCTGTCTTGGAAAGTCTCAATCATTATTGAGAGATTACGTGTGTTAACGTTTCAATGAACAAATGAAGAATTAAACTTTAAGTTCGCTACAAATGAAGTTCTATTCCCTATCCCTCCGGCAGGGTTGCAAGTTAATTTTGCTTCTGTCAGTGTGATTATGAAACAATATTTATCGCGTATTAAGAAAGCGTTTCCTTCTCATTTAGCACTGGTAAACTAAAAGCTATATATTATACATGCAAACACAGTGTACCTGCGCATATTAACATAATCAGAGGGTATCAATGAGAGAATGAGATAAAACTTCACTTTTCTCTTGAATAAGAAGCAATGGAAAGCAAAATTGTAATGCAAACGCGTTTTTAGAACAGTCTAAATGGATTGTATCATCAATACAATAACATAAAGGACCATTTAGGTCCAAGAAATGCTACACGTCTTAGATTATAACCATTAACTGAAAGGAATCTCTCTCTCTCTCTCTCTCTCTCTCTCTCTCTCTCTCTCTCTCTCTCTCTCTCTCTCTCTCTCTCTCTCTCTCTCTCTCTCTTTAGTTATTCAAGTAACATTTAAGTAAGTGGGAATGTTTTCAGTTACTGCTTCACATGAATTAAGTGACCTATCAAAACAACAACAGAAAAAGTTTAATTTATCCGCGATGAGGAACCTCGTATATGAAAGCCTTCGTTAAAATTACCCAACACAAACTAGGCCTCAACATTTAACGGATCTACAAAAGAATCTGATGACTATAAATGATCTTAAGAAAGCATTCCAAACACCCTTCCCCCAAAGGAAGGAACTTGAGAGAATCATAGTATTAAAGATCTTATAACAGAAGTAGAAATTAAGATGAAGCCACTTGACCATAACGACGAACCCTATCTCAGACCAGATCTGTAAATTCAATTCATTCGCAGAGAAGTAAGAGAAGATTATGGCTTTCATGCAAGTAGCCAACAAAAAAATAAATAAACAGAAATATACAAAAAAAAAAGAGCATTCGGCCGGAACCTCAACCTTTTGAATGAATAACAAAATTCAGATTAGAAACGTCTGACACACCCCCTGTCCGCCTGAGCACCAACAAGAGACTTATATGAAAGCACTGACCAAAGCACCGGTCTCTATTCAATGCTTATTTATCAGTCACCTTTGCGTAATCGGATTTCGTTGGACGCGAAGCAATTAACCTTGAACTGTTAAGATATCATCCTAGAAAAAGGCCCACTGATCACACACACACACACATACATACATACATACATACATACATATACATATATATATATATATATATATATATATATATATATATATATATATATATATATATATATATATATATATATATATATATATATATATATATATATATATATATATATATATATATATATATATATATATATATATATATATATATATATATATATATATATATATATATATATATATATATATATATATATATATATATATACACTCGTATATATAATGTTATGCAGCATACACGTAACTAAAATAACAACAGCAGCAAAAACATTGCCTTAAAAAACAAAAATATCGCTTTTGAACTTTCATCATTATTATAATTCAACTCGCAGGCTTTGATAATCAACTGGAAATCTGCCACATTTCTCCTATTAGGTTTTCTACATTGAACTGACTCGACAAAAAAAATGCGAACATTGGGGCTGAACATTTCCTGTGTATGTATATTTGAAAAATCATCTAATCGTTACTTAATAACAAAGCTTAAAATCACAAAACCCAAAAATCACACAATTTATCATGAAATAACAAAAACTAAGATAAAGAAAAAACATCACTCTTAGTAATATGCCATCTCGACCAGTAACACACCATTTCAACTACGAAACTGCAATTTCTCATCAAAATAAACTCCTTGTCAAGGACTGCTAAGCATTTCGCGACAACGCATACACCTGCAAGACAAGATAATTATATATAGGTATACAGTCTTCCTCTTGAATTAGAAGCAAATTATTCTGAGAACCAGACAACAATCGAAGAGCAATATTCAACCAGGAAATTTATACAATTAGTGTTCGAGCAAGAAAATCTGCGCCATTATCTTATGCAAAAAGCCTAAGATGGGTAACAGAAGCCACCTTACGGTATCATGGCATTGTTACCTATGTAAATCAAAACATTTTCCTTTAATTAAATGCTTCCGCACTCCACCTATCCTCAACGTTCCCCAAAAAGAAAAATGGAATCATTCACAAAAATTAAAAGTGTCACTTAAATCTTACATGAGAAAGACAACTAAATGCAAATTAATCCTTCTAATTCCAAAGCATACGAATGTTCCAAAACAAAAGACTTAATGATATTAACGACTGTACGAGAATGGCAAACTAGGGCTTCCGACCCTGGTTGCACCTACAGCATTTGCTAATTGTCTCTCAGTTCAGGAGCTGAGCTTAAGCTCCTGTCAAGATAATAAGGCTCCCAAACAGGGAATAGACAGCAACTGTTCACTACTCACTCCTGCATCTCAGCAGTAAACAATTCTTAGCCGCTTAGTCTCTCCTTTAAGTGGCTCCCAAGCAACGATATACGATCGCCAGTCGACGGCTGTGTTGCAGAGCAAAACAAGCACAAATGTAATACCACCCAAACAATTACAAAAACCTGTAATTTTTTTCCGAATGGGTGGCTGCCTTCCATGAGGCATGTCAGAGAAAATTAAGTATGAAGAACATACTGTTTTTACAAGCAGTGTTAAGTATGTAAAACAAAACTAAAGATAGACAATTTGACTGGGTTGTATTTTACCAGAGGCAAAGACAACTAAAAGTTTATAAATACACAAAGATGAACTTTTGATTACTGTTTTACGTGGTAATAATAAGAGACAATTATTTCACTGAGCATTTTCAAGCAAAATTAATCTAAAAGTTAAATGAGGGGCGAATTTCGGGCACTAGAAGCATAAGCTTCCTTAAATCACGTCAAGCTGTTAAACGGCTGGTTTTCAAGCTATAAATAAGGAATTTAAGCTTACCGGGTCTCAGGATGAAGTGTAGAAACGACAATGCTTCCAAAAGTGTGAGTTCCAGACAGCAACAACAGGAAAGTGGGATGACTGCTCCTTCCAAAACAAAATGGAGTGAGCCCTTGGTACTGCAGTTAAGCATAATCTCCGTATACTGCCATGTTGGTCCCTTTTATCAGCATGTCAGTGGCGTCATGTCGAAAATCCAAAGTTTTGGCGGTTCATGGATGGTATGTAACCGGGTCCTACCCCATAACCTATAATTTGTTGGTAAGTTTGCAAATTACAGCGATGTGGTGACAGTGTGGGGATTAGGAGTCTGTATGTGGTACTATCCGCACAAGATGAATGATCAAAGGTCTGTGATCAAAAAAGTCTTTGGTAAATCAGTTCTCTGTTTATAATTTATGCATGAAAGTGTCCAATCCTACTCTGCTTGTTCGAACAAAATAATGACAGCAAAATGAATAAGCTTTCCGGCCCTTCTAATAATAATTCAAAATCTGAAGTTCCTGGATAGGAATCTTTCCTATCAAAAGCGCTGAATGGCACTGGGAATAAGTCCCTCAACATAATTATTATGGGAATCTCTCATACAGAGTTGCACATTAAAACAACTTTTGTGACCACCAGCAATTAATTTTTCATTCAATATACAGAAGATAAGAGGGCATTATGGAAATTACAACTGCATATATGTACACACACACACATATGTATATTATACAATTGTATATGTACAAATGTACGTGTATATATGCATATATCTGCATGTATGTCTATAAATATATATATATACATATATATATGTGTGTATATATATACAGTATATATATTCATAGACATACATACAGATATATACATATATACATACATTTATACATATGAAATTACATATATATTCATATATATATACATACATTTATACATATAAATTGTATATATATTCATATAGTTATACATATACATATATATATATATATATATATATATATATATATATATATATATATATATATATATATATATATATATATATATATATATATATATATATATATATATATATATATATATATATATATAGAGTGAAAGTGCAAGTGAGTGGATGATTTTGCGCAGCAACCAAAGCATTTCACAGTAATTCCTGAGAACAAATTACTTATATAGCAATTACGAAAAACTCTCTTCATACAAAAGTAACTTAAACGCTAAGCAACAATATCGTTCGCTTCAACCCCAACGACTTTCACCTGTCAGGCACTCAGCAATCAATGCATGTCTTCTTCACATCCCTGACGATCGATACCGATAACTGGGGATAGTTTAAGTGTTCGGAGAGACAAAATGGACAAGTAATGGCTGCACAGGACCATGTTATTGGGCTTCAAGCGCGGCTTCCGCTGTGACGCTATCGTTAAAATGGCCTCACCAATCGAACCCTGTGGATCTCGTTTCCTTCAAAGAAACGAGCGGCAATGGCGTCGTAAAAGGCATGGCTGCGTGATGAGTTTCACAATCATGCCTTTAATGGCTGGCGGAAGTCTGTGTAATACGTTGAAAATCGGCAGCCTGATTAAAGGTCATGGAAAAGCTTCAGTTCAGTTCTTGCATAGCCGCACTCTTTGCTAGGTAGTCACACTGTAATTCTCAGATATAGTTATGAAATATGCAAATGCGGTCTATTTATATCTCAGATATAGTTATGAAATTTGCAAATGCGGTCTATTTATACAAAACTACAACAAAGATTTATAAATTTAATGCACTGAACGACAAACAGCATTTATGAAAATAAAATGTGAACCAGAAGTCTAAAAGTTGAAGTGAATCTCCTGTAAATCACCTGCTGTCAAGTATGCAGAGTCAACACACCCTAAGGCGACTTCCTCAAGCATCGGCTTCAAAACAGGAGCGTGTGAAGCACATGTTTCACAGCAGGAAGAAGCATTAGCGCTAATCTAACACGAGTGTCTATCAGCTATCAAATTAATCAGCAGCCACCTTTTGGTTCTCCAGCAAGTGTGGAGCAACAAAATATTTCTAGCTATTGTTGGGTAGCAAAATGCAACGCGGGCCTTTTTAAGCTAATTATCAATTTTATATACGCATCATCCCAAACTAAAATAATCTCATTAACGCACCAACAATACTCGCGTCTCATTCAGATTACCGGAGCGCGTGGCAATGTTCTGAAAAATTGTGCTTTCTAAATATAATATAATTTAAAACTGAACAAAGCGGTCGAGCAAACAGTATTTCGATCCTTAAGTTAGTGAATGGGTTACTGATATCCTGTTTCCCGTTACCTATCTATCTCTCTATCTCTCTATCTATCTATCTATCTATCATCTATCTATCTATCTATCTATCTATCTATATCTATCTATCTATATATATATATATATATATATATATATATATATATATATAATATATATCTATATATATATATTTAAAAAATTCCTTACAAAGTTGTATTAAAGAATAAAATCAAATCCTTATTGGCTAAAAATTTAGTGTTCGTACCAAGAATCATACTCTTTCACAAATAACAATTTATTTGAAAGTAAAATCCTATGCGAAAACCCCCATTCAGTAAGAAACCGAATGATTCAAAATCCTTAGCTATTATTTGTCTCTAAAACCTCATTTCTCATAACGTGCAAATTTCCTGCTCTGAATAGTTTCCACAAAATTTCCCTCTCATCACGATAAAAATATATCCCTAAAGTGAATAAAACAAACAATCTCATTTATCTTCGTCGCGTCCCATAATCTTGAGAGAAGAAAGGCAGCGCAAGCGCACTGTTGGCACCAAGTCAACGGCGGCGCTGTCACAAGACTTCTTCACTCAAGTCAAAGCAGATATGATGCAATTCTAAGGGATAATATCTCACGTACACGACGGCCAACGGTAAACCACTCATATACTTTTTAGTGGCAATTTCAAACGTGTTCATCCATATTCTGCACATCAATAATGCTGTAATGTCATCGAGGTTTACAGGTAATGAAATTTGATCTTTCTTTTTTTCTTCTTAACTACAGAATTATCAGTATTATTCAAGGTGTCTGAATTTCAAGCGAAGACCCAAGAATGCAATGTAAATAGAGGAATGATGATTAGAATGATCACTGACACTATGTGACTGATTTTTTTACTTCATAGTGACGTGATCTTTGGATTTTGGTTTAAACGCTCCTGCGGTCGATGAAAAATTGACTTCACGGCAATTAACCAACTTCATAAGATTCGTTGACACTTATATACGAAGAGTTTAGTACAAGCGAATAAGATTCTGAGAAAAATTAATATTGTCACCATCCTTAAATTGCCTCGTTTCTCATGGGACTGAGTTGGGAAATGGTTGGAAAATTTCACCTAAAACAAGGTGCCCGGCTGAATAAATGGATATAAGACGAAAATACTACGCAAATCTTTTGACCTCGATATAACTTTATGAAGCTTCATTTTCCTTCTAAATCTATTTAAAGTCTGTTATCGAAAATATCTCATTTTTTAAGTCCTTCTTACTATACAGCCAATACGCGAATCATTTATCGAGAAAGCCTCTACCATTTACCTTTCTCATTCAAAATTACTTCCGTGAAGGAAAGTTGGCTCAATAATCCCATCATCCATTCCAACTTAACACTCCTTTTATCTTCCGATCCTTATGCAATTACACAACCTTCTTTGCATTACCTATTTCGGGACTTCCCTCTTCTCTTATCGTACCATCATCATTTATAATTTTACGGATTCCATATAAGTACCTTCCATTCCACCAACCAACCACGCTGGAATTAGGAAAAACAGCCTGATGATTTGGAACTGGAAGTCGTACCAAAGGAAGCGATGAAAGGTGACCTGGCTAAATGCAGCAACTATTAAGGTAGTGCACTTAATCGGTTGTAATGAACATAGTCAGTATGCTCTTTCTTATCAGGCTGGAGAAAGAAATTGATACAATGCTTACAGATAATCAAACTGGTTTTAGAAAGGGAAGTAGTTTTACGTTTTACATATCAAATATTAGTGTTAAGACGTATTGTGCAGCAGTGTATGGAATTTAAAAATCTCTTAGTATTTGACAGCATCCAAAGACCAATGTCATGATAGAACTTGCGTAACTGTGGCATTCTCGTTAAATATGTAAAGCTAATCGAAATGGCCCATGTATGAGGTGGATGTAAAGTTAATGTTGAAATTTATAACTAAGGGAATATTGTGAAAAAAAAAGATAAGTGTTCTGGTTATAATGAATATTTCCATCGAAAGAAGAATAATTAGTGAACAAATCAACCTCCAGCAACACGGAAGTGACGAATAATGAAGTAACGATAAGATCAGAGTTGAAGGCAAAAAAGGAAATTAAAATCAGTGAGGAATATCAACATGAAAAAAGAAATCCACTAACTTGGGGAAAATCCGAGATTGGAAGGCCACAAGGGAGTAGCGTTCTTACTGGAGAAAACGAAGCTGAACAAAAATATACTAAATTTCCAATTATATATGTATCACCAGCTATAATTAAATAAGAAAAAAATAAGACTGATGTTGTCATGATTTATTCTCACTTTCATGATATCCTTACATCCATACTCCAATCTGAACGTACAGTTGTGTTGATTGACAAACAATGTAGTCACAACAAAATTAGTAATTATTATTTGAAATTAAAACTCTGAAAAAAGAACACTGATAAGGAAGCCAAATCCACAGGGACCAACAAAGTTCTTGACCACACAATATAAAATACGAACGTCTCTTCAATATGCCTGTGCAACAACATATGCCAATAAAAATGACAATTTGAACAATCATTACTCCCACATTTAACCAAAAGACAACTTTTACGATGAATTTAACCTGATTTCAATCGTCAGTATAGAAAATGCATTGCTGATGCTTTCAAATTCCCTAGAAGAGATATTTACAAAAGGAAACCATTTAAAACCTCTTCCCATAATATGCCTATTCAAGAGATAATCGTGCACCAAGGATACAAAGAATTCATGAACAGAAAGTCTTTCATCAGTTCCTCTTTGATGTGCCTGTTTATCTCAGTTTATCAGACGAAATTATCTACTCTATTAAGATTAACAACGATAATACTACTGGGAAATTGAATAGGGTTAAATCTATGTTCCTTAATCAAAAGACGCCAAAAAACAAGTCTCAAGGGAAAGGAAAGCTGTGAGCGGAAGACAAAATAATCGCACCCACCACAAATAATTCTTATGAACTTTGCCGAAAATCATTCCTGCACAATAATATGGACTGACTCACTTACTATCAGTTCAGTAAGGACAAAGTAATGGAGCAAGATGGGCTGTATGATATGCAGAGACGTATGATAACACTCTAGGCTTTAAATTGGATGAAAGCATACCTAACAAGATTACTGGGACCGCTGATCAATGCTCACTGGGTAGCTTGCATTTGAATGTTGATTAAATAAAAAAAAAAATAAATGCTTGGCGAGAAAGAACAAATTCTGGGAACTCATACTTTTCAAATAGCTGTAAAGAGTTCAAAGTCCCAGAGTCCAAAGTATCTTCCTAAAATAAACAAATCAAAAGGAGTTGCAAAGAAAGATATTAACCTGCTATAACTGCAAAACCATTAATATAATGCACATCGATGGAAAAAAGTAGAAATTGTAAACCCCAAACTATTACTTGCATACTCAGAATCTACATTTAATAAAAAGCACTGGTTAACCAAACGCATTTTTTTTATATCTGTAACTATGAGCAACAACAATAATCTAGGACCGATAAATTTCACATTAGACTTGGTGGCATCAAGCACAGGCCAATTTATCTCACCAATGACCCCAATGCAAGTAGGTACAATTAACTCTTGTAGGTGAGACACTTTGATGACGACATATGAATACAATATATATATATATATATATATATATATATATATATATATATATATATATATATATATATATATATATATATATATATATATATATATATATATATATATATATATATATATATATATATATATATATATATATATATATATATATATATATATATATATATATATACACACACGTTCGTAAACCACTGCTGCTTAATGTGTGCCTACCTGCTGTCTGCCTCAAATATACTTCCACAGGTAGTTTTCTCGCACGTCAGTACTCATGACATTACAGCCACTTTACTGGCCTCACTACGGGGAGTAAACCGTTTTTATCCCGTAGTGATTAATATAGACATTACGCGGAAAGTGATTATAATATTTCCGGATTGCTCCTACATTTCATGTTAGCGTGTCGAACTCACAGATTTTACCCAGGATCACTGGTGAAACTTATTTACGATCAATAGCATTTTATTGCCGACAAAGGGTTCCGCCACTTTGGTCCCCTTACCTTACTGCGACAAGCCATCAATTATCCAGCCAATCAGGTTGCTGGTTCCCTCACAATCAATTAATTCTACCACGGTAGCTCAACTTCCAAGAACACTGGCATCACGCAAGTTATCTACATCTCAATCTCAGCGTGCATTATATTTTTTCTCCAGCGAGCCAGTCTTTTTTCAAATGGTCCTACCTCGAGCTACAAGATCTTATCTTTTCCTTTTCCCTATTTCTGGTATCATTATACTTGCTTATCCCGATTCACTTTGTCAACCACCTTTTAACATAAAAGGTAATCACTTTTTTACGGACATCTGTTAGGAAAGTGACGGCTGGTATGCGAGGATCCTCCCGTATCACTAAGTGGAAGTAAATGCTAATTAAACGCCCTCCTCCACCACCCTCACTCACACAAGTTACGCAGCGACTTTTTGTCCGTGCAGAAATTCGGAACGCTCCTTAAGCACACCATTACGTAAACAGCAGGTGAAATGGCACATAGTACAATCACAATTGCTAAGCAGTTCTAATTATTCTGGTGTTTGCCTTTGCCTATATAAACAACACCTATGGCACCAGGATTATTCAATATAAATTTCATCCGGTACCTTGCAAGTTTATTCTTGTGGGAGTAAAACTCCTCTATCTGTACAGTTTTTGTAAAATTGTAACATTTTGTGCTGAATGTATTCCACTTCTGACTAAAAATCATGCTTTCAGCCGAAAATTGTTTAATTATCTCGAGAGGTCAAAATATATTTGCACACTAAAGTGGATCATTAGATATCTTCGACTCTAAAATTTTGCGTAGGATTTCATCTAACCACAGTATCCGTTCTGAAAGCGAGCTCTTACACCAGTCATAACCAAATCCTTTCAGCTACTTCAACATGCCAGTTAAAAACTTAATGTCTGGGAACTTGATATTAAGTGAGAAGACTTACATCAACTATGAACAACAACTACCAATCTTGACCTCATTGCCTCTATCACACAACGGTAAAATCTTGGTCTGCATACATTGGTCCTCGGAGTGTTAACATGAGAACTAAGTTACCACGAACTCTAAAAGCTTTTGAGATAAATCACTGAGTTCCACGACCAGTGAATGAAAATTCTAGACATAACGCCAGCGCTACTGCAATGTTAATCAAAATCCTCCTGGCATTTCCCTCGTAATAATAACATAAAGAATGAAGTTTTAATCGACTGCAAATATGTGAAAAGATTTAGCAATACCACGGCCAAAACAGTAACTTGTGGAAAAATTATCTACTGTCGTCAGAAACAGCAGTTACTAACACCACAGGACCTTGTTCAGTATGTTTACAAGATACAAGAATACGGCCTGCAAACAAACAAACCCGCTTTGCACGGCAATAAATCTTCTAAAGAATATAAATTTCATGTCACCCTGATATCATAGTAGATACACTCACTTAAAAATGTATTGCAACATACTTCAGAACTTTTCGGACAACAGCTTGTAATAGTGACATCTGGCAATTTCCTTAAACCGAGTTTTTCTATTTTGATTAAAGGATGTTACTATAATACTTCAAAGGTCATCACTGTTCTCATGTTTTAATATTTTCATCTCTAAAGGCCATCACTGGTTTTATCTTCTTCATATTTACATTTACTAGTGTACCTAGGCTCTAAGCGTGTCAGAATGCTGTTTACTTAGGATAACAATCATTGATTTATAGACTTTAGGCATACGCCAAGCAACTAAGGCGTTCAACGCTTAAAATCTGATATTGTAAATTTAGCTAAAATTATAAAGTTCAATTTTAAAAATTAAATATTTAAAGTCTTTAATAAAAAAACAAAAGGTGAAGAATGATAGAAAAAGTTTATCTCCAAACTAAAAGTTAATTTTCTTTAAAACAACATAAATTTACTGACATCACCGTTATTACGGATCTGCCATATCTTGAGGTAGCTCTTCTTGCGTAAATAGTGGGTAATCAATCAGATAATGCTTTACCACTAAAACTTCTCTACAGAAGCTGCAGATTGGGGCCTGTCTCCCTTCTCCACTTTGCATTAGGTATCTTCGAGTAGCATGCGTATGTCTTAGCCATGTTAAAATAATGCTACACTACGATCTGGACGACTGCCGTCTCTTAACTGAAGGTCGAATGACCTTAAACTTCATGTCACCAATTATGTTGTCCCAGTTAACTTGCTACTTACCACTTATATGAAAATATATAATTTGCTTAAAATCACAATGTGAGAGGCCCACGAGTGCCTGACTTTGTAATCCTAGCAAACTTTAATAGATCATTACAGACTTTTAAACTATTTATATCTCAAATAAAAGCATTCATTCCGCTTTTTTTCTTTTTCTTTGCGAAGATGAATAGTT
>NC_089795.1:69927662-69935162 GCF_040412425.1 Macrobrachium rosenbergii
TGCGGATCATAGCCTTACTGTGTCTTGAAACAGCCAGGCAGAGTTAACTTAAGATAGTGAGGTTTCAAGGGCACAAAGCAAGTTAACAATGCAAGGCCATCAAGTCATGAGCAAACCCTTTCACTTCAGAAACAATTCAGGTCAGAATGACAAGTTATAAATGCCTTTTATGATGAGAGATATATATATATATGTATGTATATATATATATATATATATATATATATATATATATATATGTGTGTGTGTGTGTGTGTGTGTGTGTGTGTGTGTATATAAAATCATGGTGAAACACTGACGTTCATGGCAGTTCAAGGTACTCTTGGTTCTGCAGCTATAAAACTGTGGGTGTTCAAATGAGACACGGTGAATGATTCATGGAATGCATAAGAGGATAGAAATGCCAATCCTGGAAGTGAAAAAGCGAGAAATGTTGACCAAACCCTTCGTCTCCCAAGTTAGACAACTCCACACAGCACCGATGTGATTGTAAAGCCTAAAGTGTAAAGCCAACATAAAAGTTTGGAGTCAGCATACAGCCTAATCAACTAAGTCCCTATTAATAGAATAAGCAAAGGCCACAGACCTGCGACTGTGTTGACGTGCGTCCAAGCAGGATGTTGGACCGAGCCCATTTATATGACAGGAAACTTTGAATCAAATATGCAGAGAAGAATAGCGTGCGAAGAGCCTCACCAGATATAAAAACCGGGCTCCATACAAGGATCGATAAGATCCACATACATATGAAGGAGAGCTCGAAGAAGAACCACATGTGGCATCCTAAAAGCACGATCAGCTTCTTAGAAGTTGATCTAGTCTTGCCCATGATGCCGTCCTTCCATATGAAATTGCTGCAACTTCCAAGATCAAAATTTGTTGGATGAGTTTAGTGTCTAAATTTTCAGACAATTGTATTAATTATTTATTAGGACATGCAATCTCTTCGAGCTGAATGAAATATTGAGCAAACTAAGTACCTTTTGACATTATGTGGAGTTCAACAATATCGATTGAAGAGGCAAAGGCGCAGCCATTGATCAAATGAGGTTTTTTATATAATAATATTAAGGAAAGAGGGAAATTATGACGCATCCCCAATACAAAGGTAATATCCCAATCAAAGACAAATATGGCTAATATAAAATTTACATAACTTAAATAACATATATACTGTATATATATGCATACATATATATATGTATATATATAAAATTAATGTGTTTACATATATAAATACACTACACCTACCAACTTATAAAAAATGTGAGCGCTACCTAGTTTCCACAAAATCAGGTTCGTAAATTAAAGAAATAAAATAAATAAGAACTCCATGGCATTATTACACCAAAGTTCAATTACCGTGTCTGACAGAAAAAATAAGACCGATAACATTGAGACGATATTTAGGTTAATTACTGAAATAACTACACTCTAAAAATCTATAGGAAAAATAGCCGAAAACTACTTTCAGTGCCAATTATCCTGTACTCTCACTAAACGAACTCATAACATCAGTATTAATTTCATTACGTATTTTCACGGTTTTTCTGAAGTGGAGCCACACCAATTTTCACCCTTAGCATTTGCTCACCTAAAACACATCATTTCAAAATTCTCAATCTACAAAACTACCTGCCACTCAAACATCTGTGCTCCTTGAGAGAAACTAACGGGTCAGGAAGCTCACTTCAACTAGGTTACACTGAAGCAAAGGAGCTGTTTATTAAGGCTCAAAGAGGTCTCTAGGTCCGTCTGCACTTAAGACAAGTAAAACTACTTCAACACCACGCAGCTTTAAATAGGTTTATAAAGTAGAGGAACAAGTTCATTCTAACACATATGACAGTCAAATAATGAAGCTCCTGAAGGAAGTAATGAAAGATTTTCTAAATAAAGATGCTCTGTCAGACATCTCTCGAACAGTCTCAATTAATAAAGATCATAAAAGAATATTCAATCAGTGAGACTGGGGCAACGAACCCCAAGGTGATCATATTTATTATGTTTGACAATTATATACTTGTAAATCTAAATAATTCTCTATTTCAGATAAATCCCTCGTTCCACGTACATATCAAACTCCACACAGAATGGGGGGCAATGTGTATTGTTAGAGAGCTTCAGCATGCAAACCGAAGCGCACGCGTGTAATGTATAAATAGATATGTACATACTCTGTACATATTCTCAATATTCCCGCTGAACTATCAGTGCACATACATACCTACACAGACACGTCTATGTAAAGGATGTGTCATAAACCTGCACTCAAATACTATTGATTTAAATACACTGCAAACTGTGATGTAACCTTAATACGGTTATAAAGTATATTAAGTTACAAAGCAAAATGGAATTCCCTACTCTTTTAAAATCAAGGAGGAAGGGACCGAGTGAAAGAACCCAATAAAGACCAAAAGATAAACGTTCCCCAAAACACACAAAAAATCGATCGTTGACGTCGCAGTCCATCGAAATTCAAAAACTACTGCCGATAAATTGTGTAAATTTCTAACAATAACATTCTCTCTCTCTCTCTCTCTCTCTCTCTCTCTATATATATATATATATATATATATATATATATATATATATATATATATATATATATATATATATATATATATATATATATATATATTGTGTGTGTGCGTGCGCGTGTGTGTACGTGTGTGTCTGTGTGTGTGCGTGCGTGTGTGTATACAGTAAGAACAATGAATAAACAGTCCGTAATCAACTCTCATCATTTTAGGAGCTACTACGAACCGAAAAGCTAACTCGAACGCCATATAAAAAACACTCCTCATGAATTAACGAGATTTTCAACTGGCCAAGAGAAAAACACATTCAAATACTCTCATATCTCTAAAACCACCAGAAAAAACCATGTCATAAATCCTTTCCGTTGAAACACGCAAGTATGCTAATTGCATTACATTTAAATGAACGCTAATCACCAAGCAAATATTTTTCACGGCTCAGCTCGTAAGCACGATTAAAAATCTCGAGCATCTCTTTGAAAGACCGGCAAACACCGCAGCCCCTTACGACCACCAACGCATTTCATAGGATTAGGTCTTTTACATCAGATTTACATAATACTCCGTCATATTCCCACAACTGATAGGAGCAATAATCCTTCACAAACACTTTAATCCTCATTTAACTCGAGTATTTTGCAACTCATCCCTTAACAGAGGTAATGAAGAATCTTAGATCTCTAATATTCTTCTTAACGATGTAAAGCCCTTTATCTTAGACAAGACTTACAACTGTCTTCTTAACTATGTAAAACCTTTTAATTTTATACCAGGATTATAACATAAGCTTTGATTTACATTGTGATTATTGATATTATTGTTGCTGTTGTTATTGAAAATATGCAAAAGGTCCTTATATATTATTTGAGATGAAACTAACAGTGTAGCAGTAGTAGTTAAACTTCACGGAACAAAAAATTTTAAGGAATGTTTAATTTCAAGGAATATGATTTTTTAGCTTAAAATAATTAGCTCACCTATGACAGAGCAGACGTGCATGCAGCTAAACAGATACGTAGTTGCTTCAGTTATTTGCCCGAAGATATTATATGGAGGAGTAATTACACCTTGAATATCATCTATTATTTATACATTTCTTGAGATGAAATGCTATGATGTGAATTTCTAGAATTTGAATCCATAATGTGGTAAAACATGACTCTGAGGTTTAATTACCACTTGATGTCAATTGATGCTGAACCAGAAACTCGGCATGCTGGAGATAACCACCCATTGGACAAACAAAACTGCAAGGTACAGATGAGGCTAACGAGCAACAACCGCTGTCTGGGATATTGACAATTTGTCCTGTAACTGACCCATGTGCTGGGCAGACATTTATTGGTCCATAACTAGCATTGCAATATGTGACAATGAACTTTATTGTAGAAGTCCTACTGACAGCCCATTATCAAATTATAGTAGCAAAGCACCAAATCACGTCAGAATTCATATATATAAAATCTTTTATTGAACAAGTCTGCTAGACTAAGCTAGTGCAATCTGGTCTTCATTAGACACAGCCCTAGAAAACGAAATGTAATAATCACTAAATATTCTTATTACCAACTTGTTAAAAATACAAATAGCTCAGTTGCTGGGCAAGATCAAAACCTGAAAAAAATTGAAATTCAGCATTTGACTGTATTATAAAAGTCACTGTACATAAAACCAAAAAACTTGAGGTCGTCTAAAACAACAGCACAATATACGAACGTTAACCAGACGAAAACTGCGTTTTCATAATAATAAAAAAAAAGTCATTAGTTACATGGACAGTATCTTCCACAGAGGCAAGGAAGTCGCTATTAATAAACAATAAAGCAGCGTGATTAGCGAAGCACTGTGGCCGTCTCTGAGTTAGGAGATAATGACCCTTTAGCCGAGACGTTTATACCAGCTCACGAAGAAGATCCTTACCAACGAGTGCGATAGCAGGAAGCCAAATATGGCATTTGGTTTGCATGTAAAGTGGACAGCAAGCCAGAAGAACACAAGAGGAACCAGCCAGCAAAAGGGGCTCTCGGTGGTGGCCGTATTTGCATTGGCATTGGGGGAAAAACAGATGAGCGCCCACGAAGACCGTCCAACCACCCACTTGAAAACACACCTACTACTCATACCGGATGGAATTCAAGGCGAGGCTGTGGGAGTCGCGCTAAAGGGCGGGGAAAGGCTCTACTGCAAGGGACTCTACATTTCAAGAGAATCAAGGGAAGAAGCTTCTTGTACATTGCCGAATGATAGCTGATCCCAAAAAGAGAATTTAAACATAAACATATGAATAAACACTATGCAAAAAACAAGGGAAAGATATCTCTATGCTGTCAAGGGTCAGAAAAGAACGGATAGTCAAATCGATGAAATAAATGAATGACTAATACACACGCTTACAAAGAAGGAATATAAAAAATTACGAATAATTATAAAATGCGCCTATTTCCGTAGCGCGAATGACCTTATGTCGCTGTTTATACATTATTAGAGCTATTGTACTCTTCAAAAATAATTCTTCATTTCTAATTTGACAAAGAAACTGCAACATCGTATCCAGAAATAAAAGATCACGCAGTAACCGAATTGTCTTTGATTCTAAGGGTGTTTACATCGGTTTTTTTTTTTTTCGAAACATAAGAAACTGTCACTATATAGCCAGCTTAAAAAGCTAGTCAGTTATATGAAGTGCATCGTGAGTGCTGTAAACCGCGTCACGAATAACGTACGTATCCTTACGGTATCCATATTATTTTTGCACATATAACATCCACACTCATACAGAGAGAGAGAGAGAGAGAGAGAGAGAGAGAGAGAGAGAGTCTCCTTCCTGTTGTGAAAAAATGACCATAAATATCATGCAGACGGGAAAGGTCATCATGCTTATCGGCCGACACTGTGGAAATCATTCGCCACTAATACTTTATTTCACTTTAGATGACTGTTGCTCACAAACAATTTAATAGCTAAATAAACTAGTATATATATATACCGTAGTAAGAGATGGGTAAGAACGACAGTACAGCACATAGGTACTAAAAACCACGTTTACAATCACCATTGGACAAAGTCATCTTCATAGAGTGGTCAAAGAGGCTGGGCCTGAGCAGGATCATCGGTAGATTATCGCCAGGCCATAACGCTGGGTAATTCCCGACACTTGGACTAAGGAACCTTCTTCGTACCTTACAGTTATCCAGAGCGAGAAAAGACGTCTCCCGGATGGATTACCCATAGATTATCGCCCTTACCCTAGGGTGATGCTGGTGGTAAAGGCACCTTCAGAAAAAAAAAAAAAAAAATATATATATATATATATATATATATATATATATATATATATATATATATATATATATATATATATATATATATATATATATATATATATATATATATATATAGACAGACTTTGCATTTCATCTACTATAACAAAATAAAAAGTTGCTTGTGAACATAACTTCACTAAATTAAAAAAAAAAAAGTCTTGGAGGGGAATACAAAAAGAAAACCTTGAGGAGGATGACCTTCACCCTTCCTGTCCAATTGATATAAAATGATTTTTTCACACTGGGGAGATTCTTTCTGTGTAATCCAGCATGCGCGTGTTTGTTCTCAATCTTACTCTGAAAAACGCTGCCAGCACCATTTATGGTATTTACTTCATTCGTTACCTCGTTGTTTCCAACACTCATTGTGTACTCATTATCACTGACTATTGTTTCCCTAATAATACGTCATATCCTGCCTGATGCAGATCAGGCGGTTTTTACAAGGGATGTGAACATTGTGCACGGCTCTACATAATGTCTTTTATATATATTTCAAATAATTTTTTCTGGTAAACAGGGAGCCCTATGTTGCAAATATAAAACGGAAAAGGACAATGGAGTTCTGCAAGTTTCCTTTGACCTAAACAGTGAAAACCGAAGATACTTTCAAAAGGAAAGTCTGGCATATTTCGATGGCTTTAAGGCAGAAAAACAATAGCTTTGGGAAATCTTCCACGACTATAATACTGGCAAATTAAGAGCAATAAATTAAGCATTAAATGAGACTGATGGCTGCGATAAATACCAATATCCTTGGTTAAGAATGGAATTAAAAATTATTTTTCTCCTATCTATAAAATACTTTTTCATGGGAACACTGTTTCTAGCGATAAAACGTATTTTTTTGCAAATTCAGGCAAATATATTAACCATAATAGATAAAAGCCGAGTACCACATAAATTACCGAAGGCCTCAATTAAGCACTGAAAACTGGGGCAATATAAATCATGGTCAACCACAAGAAATTGGCTAATAACACCCCATCATCATGAACTCACAAGAGTTTCGCGAATTGAAGGCGATCATGGAAGAGTGAATTTCTTTTCCACAGGAATGCAAGACTTTCCGACGCTGCGACAGCTGTATTTTTCATTACAAAGTCTTTTCAGTGAGAGAAGTTTCCCCGACTGAAGGGTTGCTACAAAGATGATGCACTGTAAAGATTATAAATTCTTTTAGTATTTATTTTTAAAATAATCACAATCTACGCGAACCGACAAAGATAATTCTAACCAGAGTGAAAAGAATTCCTGAGATCCGTCAGGTTTTAAACCTGATGGATGAAAACATCCACGATCTGAATGCCTGGCCCAGATCTTCACAACGCTTTGAAAAATTAAATGGAAAATAACTGATGAGAAGAATTACTAAAACCATTGACGCAAAAACAGATAATATGGATTTTTGTTTATTCAAAGAAGCATTTTATTTCACAGGTAGAACACTGGAAGACTTTAAATTATTTGACAGCACAGAATGCCACGGAGAAGCAAGAGAAATCTTCAGTTATATATATTTTCTACCTCCCTAAAGTTACATAATTTAACTTCTAACATTAACACCACAACAACTAATCCGTGTTTATAATCAAGTAAGCGTCCCCTCTAAGTCTGGCAGTGAATATCTACTA